>NC_090266.1:503576548-503877173 GCF_040414725.1 Anabrus simplex
TGCTCCTAATAACTATATTAGAGAGATCATTTTTTGCGGACCCAGTTAAATTCATTACAAACGTAGATGGCATAATAATCATTGTGAAAATGGGAAACCACGGAAAACCATTTTCAGGGCTGCCGATAGTGGGATAGTAGGTTCGAATCCCACTATCGGCAGCCCTGAAAATGGTTTTCCGTGGTTTCCCATTTTCACACCAGGCAAATGCTGGGGCTGTACCTTAATTAAGGCCACGGCCGCTTCCTTCCAACTCCTAGGCCTTTCCTATCCCATCGTCGCCATAAGACCTATCTGTGTCGGTGCGACGTAAAAGCCCCTAGCAAAAAAAAAAAAAAATCATTGTGCGCAACTGATCACGTGTGGATAGCGTGGGTGCAACCGGAAGTAATAATAGCGACGTTAGTTTAATTGAACCAACTCCAAGTGAATTACACGAAACGGTACGATCGTACTCGGACTATCAACTCCGTACCGTGATACAATAAAAATAAGGAATCACCGACAACGGCTAATAACTTAATGAAGCCATTGGATTAATTTGTGACGCTCCCTAATACCACCGGAAATTGATTTAGAATCACGTAGTAGGACCGAACGCTTATAACAGGCGTGAAAAGATCCAGCGGGCACTACTACTTTGTCATCAGCACTTTTCGTGAGTACACTTCAACCGTTCATATCCATCAGTCGAGCAGTACAGTACTTGTGCGTGTTCGAGGAAACGCCAACTGACCGACTATTCAAAAATTGTAACAAAATAATTGAAAAATATAAGTGAATATTCATAAACTATATTTATTCACTCGCCGTGAATAAATTAGGATCTATATAGAGTACTTTCTTAACGTAATAACTTGCTATTGCCTAGGACAGTGTTGATATCATGAATTAATGGGAGAAGTACCAGTAGCCGGTTTGTTTTAAAACAGTGAGCGGGACATACTAACATTCTGCAAAAGGATAACAGTACACGTATATTGAGGAGGTAAAGAGGGAGCAGTTTGGTAAATCCCTTATGTGGTCACCTGTATTTCAATTGCGGGAACATGTTCTTAAGCTCATTACGGACATTCCTTTAGTCAAACCAGCAGAGACCAATGAATGTTAAATGGAAGAGTGAGAATAATTCCTAGCCAGGCGTCATAACTGAGAGCAGTTTTGAACGAGATTTTAAGAGGGCCAGTTTGCCGCACATTAGACCAGCTGATAGGAAGTTAGGTAAACATAGGACAGTGTCACAGATTACGCTGATAGGGGGAGATAATCCCTAGGAATATGTTAGAATAAATAATAATATTAGAGCTTAGATTTAATTTGAAGAAGACTGTACCTTGTGTATAAATAAGGTGTTTGTCAACGTGTAAAATGTGCCAAGTTGGATATACACCAGTCTTCACCATGACAACGTTAATCTTTAATATGGATTAGACCAAGGAAGGCGCTATGGATCGCATGGGAAAGCCTAACTGATGCAGCTTGGAAAATGTAAGTACCAGACCATTGAAATGTTGTAATTAATACGGCATGTAAATAATTAACTATAGCCATGGCCACGCTGTCATCCGTTATAGATATTTACGCCTATTTTGCTTTATTTTATGGTTTCTTAAAGGAAAGCTAATATACTGCTTTTACAGTAAAATTTTAGATAGCGTACCATAATTGTGGGCATGGCGTGCTTTAATGTTGAGGGCCTGAAATTAATTCATTTTTTGCTTATCGTGTTGACTCCATTGTGTTTCTTTGTATCTACCGTGTCCAGAAATTTTTAAGTCATATTGATGATAATAATAATAATAATAATAATAATAATAATAATAATAATAATATAATAATATGTTGCGTTGCGAAATATAATTTTATAGTGATGGATATTAACAATAATAATGATAACTGTCAAGATACTTTTAACGACGTGATTAACAAGAACTATTTATGAAAATTTGTAAAATCATATAATTACAATAATTATAATGCCGTTGCGATTTTCATGAGTGATTCAACTGAATCTTAGTTATGAATTTTTACAGGTTTCCAACATAACGTCAGAATAGGTGGATAGTGATATCCCTGAGAGGATCCGTCATTTGTTTGGCAATGCAATAAAAACATAATTGAGAATTTGTAAGAAATAAATTATAAATGTGTTGCATTCTTCACGTAACATTGACTAGAGCTAATACGGTGCCGATCGGATGTGTAGAAGTGAGTTCTGATATAAATGAAGTATCGAGCAACAAACAAGAAAAATGAGAAAGAAAGAAATAATCTTAGAGGAAGAAATAGTACGTTGAGGTACCAGTAGAAATTGTCCCGGTTGACAAGCGATGAGCTAGTGAGTAAATGTTTACGAATAAAGAAGGAATATTAATGAATCTTGGATGAAATTATAAGAATCTACGTGGAAATGAGAAATGAAATAAAGAGGGACTAGCCACTGTGTAATAAAGATAGGCAGAGGTCTGCATGAAATGCTAGAATACGGGAGATAAGACCGCCGTACTCACATCCAGAAGCACTGTGAATATTTAATCGATATTGAATTAATTCTATATTGCGTAGTCTGGTATGAAGCAGAGGTAAATTGATACCCAATTATTTTATGCTCTAAATTTGCGCCTGTGAATAGTAATGATAATAATCCATGACAAAGTAACATTTGCTACGGAGGTTACACATGAGTTCTTTATGTCCAGGAATTTTTGTGTGACTTTTCATTCGTAATTTTTGAAATGGAAGGATAGTCTTGGTTATGTTACGTGGATTTTTCAGCCGGACGTAATTTCATGCCTATTTGTTTTTAAATCTAATTTTCCTTGATGTTGAAGTTAAGCGACGTTTCAGACTTGTTTAATTTAATAGAGTGACCATGATATTAGAAAATTGTACTTAGTAACACACACCGTCCACTGTGATATATTATCATAATCACAGCGACGAGGGAAATCAATTAGAACATTTGGGGACATTCAGTCATTTGAATGACAGGTGCCTTCAGCATCTGAGATAGAACTTACATTCAATTTTGAACGTGATCTTGCTGCTTGATATAAATACTGTAGGTTAGATATGGTAGGATATCTTCTCCTTCAGGAGTGTATTTAGATCGTAGAATTAGGATAATATTGAGGTTTAGATGTCACTTTCACTTTTGGCAACTAGTTTTATTTAGTCAACCTGGGAGGAATCACCCACGCTCTAATGTAAATATGAGGTCAGTAACCTTAGGAGAGGAAGACAGCTCTTTTACACCCTTAAAGCAACATTTAGCTTACAGTATCCAAGTAAACTGCAACTTAATAATTAAGTCACTGAACAGACCTCTGTAGAATTGTAAGTAAGTGGGACTGTAAGTGTAAAGCAGTAGACTTAAGACATTTGTTTATAAATGGGAAAAATGTATGCGAATCATGCAAACATGGTAGGGGCATACTTGAATGTGTAATGAAAATATGTAATTGTTAGACAAGTCTGTTCAGTTGATTTCTTTATATGAATTTATAACTTAGGGAATCCATGGTGACTATACAGAGATCGTAAAATGCTCATGGATAAACTTTTTGTTTGAGTATCGCAATTTTTTGCTATTTGGTTTACGTCGCACGGACACGGATAGGTCTTATGGTGACGATGGGACAGGAAAGCGTTAAAAGTGGGAAGGAGGCGGCCGTGGCCTTATCTAAGGTACAGCCCCAGCATTTGACTGGTGAAGAAATGGGAAACCACGGAAAAGCATCTTCAGGGCTGCCGAAAGTGGGGCTCGAACCCATTATCTTCCGAATACTGGATACTGGCCGCACTTAAGTGACTGCAGCTATCGAGCTCGGTGTGTTGTTTGAGTATCCTTCCGATACCAGATCATGAAAGGTCATTTGAGACTATATTTACTGTTATGCTAATTTAAATAACGATAAGGTAACAGGGAGCAGTAAACTCCCAAACTCGCTGTGTTCAAAGGATTTTTTTAGGATTTTAATTTTTGACATCTGTCAATTAACCTAAATATAACTTTAGCACTGCTCAGAGCTCTCTTGGCTAATAATTATTGTATTTGGCATTGTAGATAAAGGTAACTGTGGTGTCAATAATTGATCTCAATTTAAATTAATCGGTTATGGATAATTCTTGTTTATGGCATAACCGATCTATTGATGGCTATTTTACAGCACGGGTCCATTTCACGATATTTTGACAAATACATATTTTAATTCATTTCGATTTGAATAAATTAATTCGTAAAATCTTAATCTGTTCCATTGACATTTAGAAGTGATAGTACCCGTAGTACTTAGTATCCTTATGTACCAGAAGAAGAAGAATGAGGCACCGATCGCGCCCCAAGCAGATGAGACTCTCATAGTGGTAAGTATATATTATTACAGAGTGCCGTGGCAGAAGAATGATAGAGATCATTACCGCTGATTCGACACTCCAAAGTGTATAGTATGTATGTATGTATGTATGTATGTATGTATGTATGTATGTATGTATGTATGTATGTATGTATGTATGTATGTATGTATGTATGTATGTATGTATGTATGTATGTATGTATGTATGTATGGATGGATAGATGTACAGTATGCATGTAAGTATAAATACATGAGCATGTGTGAAGTAAATTATTGAGATTGATGATGAGCATGATATCAGCACGTGAAATGAAACTGCAACTAGTATAACTTCACCAGATCCAGTTTACTTGTTATGTATGGCTCACAAATCCCACTGTGTTGATAGGCCGCCGTCAAACGCAGGCAATGAGAAAATTCTGTGTTATGTGCTTGACTTAATGATCAAGTCCTTTGCAGGCTTCTCCCTGCACCTCTCATGAGACGAGGGCCTATGAATAGCGCAATAACGGCAGGAGAAATGGAGTTAAAAGAGGAGGGTCGCCTTACTTGAAAGCTTTGCATAGAAAACTCCAGAGTACGAAGTCGGCTAAGTTCATAACTGTCGTGGGATACATTATCGATTTTGTATCAATTCCTTAAACCTACTTCAAAATCAATTAAAATGAAAACCAATAAGGTACGGAGCTCCCGAAAGTAGAACGACGAGCATGCTTTAAAGGCAAAGGAAAAAAATGTCAACATTCTTTGAAGCGCCTTCAGATGAGGAAAGGGAAGTTAAGTTGGATTACAGACCCCATGCCCTTCCGCAATCGATGGATCATATTGTGTTGGAAAAAAAGTTGCCTGCACGATCTATTGAAGTATTTCTTGTCTCCAACGAAGCTCATGGCACTCAATATCTGCAAACTCAGGGCTACACTGCTATGTGCAAACACTTCATACTGTTCTTAAACACTGACATCAGAAAGAATTCCTTAGATGGAAACAATTATTATCCGATGACTACGGCCTATTCGACAATTTCCTTATTAAAATATTAATTAGCATTTCGTTAAATTTTCTCCCACCGTAAGGAAACAATTTCGATAAATTAAGGCACTATTGACCCACTAATCTTTCTCCACTAACATAATTCATCAAATCAAAATAGCTTTCTACAAATAAACTAATGTATTTATTTATCGTTCTGGGAGTGCCCGAGGATATCGTCGGCTTACTTCTAAAACCTCGTATGTTACAATGTTCTTTCTACCCATTATATTCCTTAAGACTGGTCACGCCTCCCAGCCACATATTTATATGCAATCCATCAGAACCTTTTTCGTAGTGTTCATTTTCCTATGTGAAGGTGTAAAGGAAAATGAACGCAATGAAAATTGTTCTGAAGGACTGTACATCCATATGTCGCTGGGAGACGTGACCAGTCTTAAAGAGGAAAATGGATAGGAAGTGCATTGGGAGATGCGAGGTTTTAGAAGTAAGCCATCGATATGTTCGGGCTAATCTGGTGCAGGTCTTTCCATTTGAAGGCCATGGGCGACCTGCCGCGTCTGGATGAGCGATGATGATGATGATGATAATGAGGTAGGGAGGGACTGAAACCCGGTGTCGGCACATAGACTTCTCCTATCAAATAACACCAAGGGCTCTGCTCAAAGATTTACGTCCTCATCCGATAGACGAATCACCTTCAAGAGCGTCATATGCCTTCATCCATATGAACACTGTGGAGATGTTTGGAAATGAATCCACGCTTTTAGTACGCAGTCTAGTGATTAGGGACCTAAGTCCTCTGTTACACTTTGCCACATTCCTGGTTACAAGTAGCATTAAATAAATATGGTGATGGTTATGACTGATTATGATGATGGTGATGATAGCGGAGAAGAGGTTTTAACGTTCACTCTGCAGTGAAAGACAGGGAATATGCTCATTTATAGACTAAAATATACAAACCCTATGGCATTTATAGCCATGACGGGCTTTAGCTTAACACGCAACTGCTGCTCAGCCCAATGGCCTGCAGGTTATTCGGTGATACGCGGTCAGTGCGACGAATCATCTCTGCTGTTATTCTTGGTTTCTAGACTGGGGTCCCTATATCACCATCAGTTTTAATGAAGTAGGATGAGTGGACCTTGAACCAACTTTCAGGCGCTGACCTGACCGGGAAACGAACCCGGGGCCTCCGGGCTAGAGGCAAGCGCTACCCCAAGAACGCGGGGCCGGCAGGTCAAAAATTATTTCTCTTCGTAACTAGATTACAAATATGTCTTTTTTGCAATTGGTTTTACGTTGCACCGACGCAGATAGGTGTTATGAAGACGAAGGGATAGGAAAGGCCTAGTATTGGGAATGAAGTGGCCATGGCATTAATTAACGTACAGCCACAGGATTTGCTTGGAGTAAAAATGGTAGACCACGGAAAACTATCTTCAGGGCTGCCGACAGTGAGGTTCGAGCCTTCTATCTCATGGATGCAAGCTCACAGCCACGCGCCTCTAACCGCACGGCCAACTCTCCCGGTATTACTAAAATCATTGATGGTGATATAACAATAAGAAAAAAAGTAAAACATAACATGGCATGCGCCACTCGTAGCAGACTGATGATCTACATAACTTAGTGCGTTTTACTGTAGTTATATCATCAATAGAAATACTTAAGCGGTACGTCATTCATTCTCACCTTTACACATGCACTCGTACTGTACAAGCTGGCTACGCACTTAGGAGACAATCCCGGCAAGATCGTTTAAAATATACTAGTATAATGCACTTCCTGACGCTCAATGGGAGAGATTTCCATAGTATAGCACCAGACATGATCGGCCGCACACTGATGTACTATTGAGAACTATAGTTTTCTTTGCTAGTGGTTTAACGTCGCACTAATACATCGAGGTATTCGGCGACGCAAGAATTGGAAGGTAGCGTCCGTGACCTTAATTAAGGTACAGCCCGAGAATTTTCCTGTTGTGAAAATGGAAAACCATGCAAAACCATCCTCAGGGCTGCCGACAGTGGGGTTCGAACCAACAGTCTCCCGAATGCAAGCTGATAGCTACGTAACCCAATCCACGCAGTCACTTGATCTGTATGAGTTTTATAACGGTGTTCCAAAGCTGTAACGTGACACTTAAATAGAACATACATTGCTGAACAGTTATACATGATTGATGAACAAATGTGACCAAAGACTTGAATGAATAGCACAACACTTTCGAAATTCTACGATTGCTCGATAAATGTCGCTATTCTCTCATGACTAGGTCCCATTCCAGTTAGTACTTAGACGACCAGTCCTTTATTATACTTTAAAGTTGCTTTAATTTCAGTCCTTCACGGGGAAAGAATTACTGCTACTGGTATGATCACCAGACGATTGTAACGAAAACTCATATGACGCTCACATCCTTACTAATCCGAGCTGAAAATAATGAAAGATTCGTTTCAGTGATTTAAATATCAAATAAAAATATTCATTCAACTAAGGATATTAAGAATTACTATGCATTCAGTACACAACGTAAAATATTAATCACTCATGTATTGTATGTATTACACTGTAGAAGAAAGAACAAGAACTACTGCTAATACTCGGGCTATTAGTAGTGCACGATGAGGGACAATGATGTTCACAAGAAACTTCTCGTACTTTGATCATTAAAGGAACCTGGACAAGAAAACTGCCCATTTTGTAGGTTCAGATCTAAGAGCTATTTGCTTCAAGACTACCAAATTTTGCTCGCCTTTTAAAATCAGTGTGAAATTTATCGTACTCTGTATATTACTGGACGTAAATCGTGTCACACGAGATAGATGAGGAGAAATGTACATTACAAATTTAGCTTTACGATGCACCGCCAAAGTTATAATCTTTTGTCGACGATGGGATAGGAGAGGGCTAGGACTGGGGAGGAAGCGTATGTGGTCTTAATCAAAGTAACGCCCAGGCATTTGTTTGGTGTGAAATTGTGAAACAACGTTAAACCATCCTCAAGGCTGCCAACAGTGGGGTTCGAATCCACTATCTCCCGAATGCAAGCTCACAGATGAGAGACCCTAAATCGCACGGCCAACTCGATCGAAAAAGATACATTTCAAATGTCAATGTATTGATATCATACAGTATATCTACAATAGTCCGCCTCTGTGGTGTAGTGGTTAGCGTGATTAGCTGCCACCCCCGGAGGTCCGAGTTCGATTCCCGGCTCTGCCGCGAAAATTTGAAAAGTGGTACGAGGGCTGGAACGGGGTCCACTCAGCCTCGGGAGGTCAACTGAGTAGAGGTGGGTTCGATTCCCACCTCAGCCATCCTCGAAGTGGTTTTCCGTGGTTTCCCACTTCTCCTCCAGGCAAATGCCGGGATGGTACCTAACTTAAGGCCACGGCAGCTTCCTTCCCTCTTCCTTCTCTATCCCTTCCAACCTGCCCATCCCTCCACAAGGCCCCTGTTCAGCATAGCAGGTGAGGCCGCCTGGGTGAGGTACTGGTCATTCTCCCCAGTTGTATCCCCCGACCAAGAGTCTGAAGCTCCAGGACACTGCCCTTGAGGCGGTAGAGGCGGGATCCCTCGCTGAGTCCGAGGGAAAAGCCGAACCTGGAGGGTAAACAGATGATGATGATGATGATGATATCTACAATATAGAAATATATTTTGTTCATTCTTGTCTATGGATGTTCGCCTAATAGAAAACAGAACACAAAATTATCAGTTGCCAATTAGAAACAGAGACATACAAAACACTATGCTCCGAGAAAGGGGAGTCGCCAATTATGTTTCGTCAATGCAAATGCTGTACATCTATATGTACATTCTGGTGCAGAATTCCAAAAAGTAAAGGATGTGTTGCATTATTAATGGGATACTGAGCTTATTTTAAGCACCATAAATATATAGTTAAACATGAATCACTGGGTATAGATACTTAGCATACATATGAACGGTATTCCTATATCAACAACCTTTCGAAATAAGTATATGGAAGTAAATAATACGGCATTTAAGTAGTTTGAAGTTAACTATCATAAGTTCCATGTTCTAATTAAAAATAATCATCTACTCATTCGAGCTTTTATTTCGATGCCCACTATTACTTATTCTCTCCTTGTCTTTCTACTTTCTTTCTTAATCCGTTTATCCACCAGGATTGGTTTCTCCCTCGGAAGAGTGAGGGATCCCACCTCTACCGCCTCATGTGCAGTGACCTGTGAGTTAGACTTTGGGTTGGGGATACAACTGGGGATGAGGACCAGTACTTCGCCCAGGCGGCCTCCCCTGCTATGCTGAACAGAAGAGTTGTGGAAGAACGGGAAGATCGGAAGGGATAGACATGGAAGGGGGAAGGAAGCGACCGTGGCCTTAAGTTATATAGCATCCCAGCATTTGCCTGGAGGAGAAGTGGGTATAAAACGGAAAACCACTTCGAGAATCGCTGAGGTGCGAATCGAAACCCCTCTACTCACTTGACCTCCTGAGGCTGAATGGACCCCGATCCAGCCCTTGTACATCGTTTCCAATTTCGTGGCAGAGTCGGGAAGCGAACCCAGGCCTCAGCTAGTGTGATTGTCTGCCACCCCCGCGCACAGTAAATTTTTATATTACCCGGCGAGTTGGCCGTGCGCTTAAGAACGCGCAGCTGTGAGCTCGCATTCGGGAGATGGTGGGTTTGAATTCCACTGTCGCCAGCCCTGAAGATGGTTTTCCGTGGTTTCCAATTTTTACAACAGGCAAATGCTGGGGATGTACTTTAACTAAGGCCACGGCCGCTTCCTTCCCATTCCTAGGCTCCTAGGCCTTTCATATCCCATCGTCACCATAAGACATGTCTGTGTTGGTGCTACGTTAAACAAATAGCAATAAATGTTTATTGGAGGTTATTTCTCAGGAATGTTCATAAAAGCTACAAGAAGAGCGAGTGGTGCCCCATCGTACGACGTATGTTCATATTCCATCCAAGAAACTTTAATCGTTTGCATTTCTCTCAACACAAGTATTGCAAACTATTGTATTTACAAAACGATTTTTGCTGGGTGTGATATTTTTCACGTCGTTGCGTATATTCATTACATGCTGAAAAAGGGGTGCTCGGGTCGCCTGGAAGGACATGGGTTCGAATCCCCGTCAGGAAGTCGTAAAATTTAAGAAACGAGATTTCCACTTTCGGAGGTGCATATGGCCCTGAGGTTCACTCGGCCTACACCAAAAATGAGTACCAGGTTAATTCCTGGGGGCAAAGGCGGCCGGGCGTAGACCTAACCACTCTACCCCATGGTGGAAGCCTTTACCTTCCACTCCTCCAAGGGCCTTCATGGCCTGTACGGAGGTGTCTTTTTCTTTTTTGCTGAAAAAGGTAGAGAATTTCTGACAATCGTGTAACTACGTACTATACCTGACAGTCGAATTCACACATCTACACTTCTTAAATAACTCCCTGCAGAATGAGTACCATAATACTATAAATGGCGATTGCAACCTAACTTAGATAATGTCAAGGTAATGTCGAATAATAGTCGTCAAGGACAAGGTCATTTTGTACGGTGACATCATTTCTGCCATCCGAGGAAATCACGTAACCCAAGCTTGGCGAAGATACTGAATTTCAAACTTGGGTTCCCTCTGTAGCCCGCCAACAACCATGAAAGCAAGAAGGGAACTTTACTCTTAGAATGGGAATAGGAAAGCGGATATTAAGAATTGGGAACGGTTACCAATCACTTGATGCCCGTATGAATCATGGTTAGAGGTTATATTCAGAAACTAAAAAAAAAAAAAAATGTTTTCACAGAGCAAATATAAATAAGCTATACAAGCTGCATTTCCAACAAATATGTAGGTCTACACTTATTCTCCTATGAAGGGCATAAGTTGATGTTGAAAATTCACTTTCCAAATCGAGCTGGTTAATTCACACTTCACAATAGGGATATAAAGTTATATTTTTTCAAATGCTGCAAACAAGCACCGATTATAAAAATATCTCAAAATACACAAGTAAATATGACAAGAGACTGAAGAAGTAAGATAATCTTAGTAGAAGTGAATATTTCCAGCAGATCTGATAACGCTACCGTGAACATGATAGAATTACAACACATAATTGTGACAGTGGAATTACCTCAGAAACAAACAGGGTAAAGAGATAAAATTAAGATTTTTAAACTTCATCGGAGTTAATGGCACGTTTGGGATTGACAAATTCTACTGGTTATGTGTAAGGAAAATAGATAGTAGAATGACCTTAAGTAAGAAATATTGTTCGATTTCCAAGAATTATGACATTGGAAACTTTAAATTTCTGGTACTCACACAAACATTTCAGATGTGATTAGTCACTGGAAAAAGGATCTGAAGGAATCTATTATTTTTCCTTCAGGTTTCTTTTCACTTGATCATTCGCTTATGATGAACATCCTTAAATGATAGTTATCTTAATGAAGTGACATAGAACATCAATTTGGAAACTAGGAAATATCAGTGTCAAGTCCTCTTTGATGGTGCTTAAGGAAAAGTAGCGTTTTTTTTGCGAGTGAAACCTGGATGATTTCTCCTGTAGAAGAAAACTAGAGCTTAAAATACTGTGTTACTGAGGTATACGGCAGTGATATAAATAGATATCATCTACAAGAAGAAGTCCTGAATTGCGATGAAGGAGAGGTAATAATTTGTCGACATTTAACTATGACATACTCATGAACCATAGGTATTCATATTTCAATTTTTCACGCGCATTCCATTACTCCGGCATGCGAGGGAAAATATTTTCTTTTAAATTCCAGCATTAATACAAATGACGATAAAATGTACAGAGTTTTATTCCTCACTGAAGGTAAATATTTTTTATATAAATGAAACGCTGTCCGTTATTGAACCAGTTATCTATAGTCTGTGTTTAAATCGCACCGCTAATATAACCTTCGTGGCCACTGTAAGACTTTCTGTATGATTTCTTCCGTGACCGGACTGCAAGCCATCAATACTTTCTTCGAATGTTATCTACTTTCTGTTACGCGCTCACGCGAGATAGAGTATGAGTTTCTGATTTCTTTGGAGAGAAGATCACACCAAGATATCGTTCTTCGAGTTCAGTAAAATAAAATGACGTATGGCTTTTAGTGCCGGGATGTGACCGAGGACTTCGGCTCGCCAGGGGCAAGTCTTTTGATTTGACTCCCGTAAGCAACCTGCGGTCGTGATGAGGATGAAATGATGATGAAGACGACACTCAGTCGCCGTGCCAGGAGAATTAACCAATTATGGTTTAAATTCCCGACCCTGCCGGGAATCGGACCAGGAACCCCTGTGACCAAAGGCTAGTACGCTAACCATTTAGCCATGGAGCCGAACACCAAGTTCAGTGTCACCACTGGGCAGTCGGGATACCTCATGATTTATCTCTACGTTCTGCAACTATTTCAGGAAAAATAAAGTTATTAAGGCATGCTTAGAAACATGTTTAGAAATACTGAATGCTGGTATTATGTATGATACTCCCACGATAGAAGATGGTCTGAGAAGAAGGCCTGTGTATAATCGAAATTCAGGGTCGTCAGACAACAGGTTGACAAATTGCCGAGTCTCTTCCACTTAAAATGTTTAAGATTTTAGGATGAAAATTATTACCACTGGCGGTTCAGGAATTTCACTTATTATTAATGGGGTGAAAACAATGTTATTAGCATGCGTGTTATGACACGAATTTTCGGAACCAAGTGAGCTAAACTTCCAATTGTGGAACTCGGCAGGAAATAAGAAATGCCCGTCAACCACGAGGGATTGCTGGAAAAATTTTGTGCCATCAAGAGTGCCTATGTATGAAACGGGGTGTGGGGGACTAATTGTCATTATTTCGAGGTCGAGAGGACTGTGTCTGCGACAGTCCGTATAAGAATTTTAACGTAAATAAACACTCGGACAGATTTTCGACGGTGTTATTCAGAACTCTAAGTTCGTAAGAGTGAGCTAGGACCTGGTTATATTTCATGAAAGTTTTGTACGGACTTGTGTTATTTTATCGAGGCGATATCTTCGAGCACTTAAAATAATTAATGTCAAAGTATAGAGTCAGGCAAAAGTTGGCTAATTTTGTGTGTGGTCCCAACAGACTTGTAGTGTTTACTCACCAGTAAGGAATATTAATATTTTCTCTGTGATTGGGAATGTACTTGGTTAGGATTTATATTAAGTGTCGGATGTTTGAACAGAGCTAAGTAAGGTTGGCAGACGACAAGAATTAGATACATTTGTTCCGGGCGGGACCAAATTGTCTTAGCAAAGGGGAAGATTTTATCTCAACGAAGACAGCTGGTCACATAACACATAACAGTTGAGATATTACGGTCGCCTCAGAAAGAACGTGTGTCAATACCGCGGGGTGTTCGTCAGAGATTGCACCAGAATACGATACCGTATTAACACGAATCAAGTGGAAGAAGTGTACGTGTAATTTATGTGCTATAGGTGTAAGTGTAAAATGTGATGATGAATATCAATGTGAAATTACACCCACCAGAAATGCCCATTGTATTGGCGAATCTTTTTTCCCTACTGCTTATCCCACACGTGTGGAATCGCGGGTGTGAACTGTTTAGCACATACAGATTTAGCCTTGTTTTACGGTCGGATATACTTCCTTACATCAACCCTACATGAAGGGATGTAATCACTAGTGCGTGTTTCTGTGTGGTTGGTAGTGTAACGTGGTGTCTGAGTATGAAGATAAAAGTGTTGAAGCAAACATAAATACCCAGTTCCCGAGCCAGAAGTATTAATGAGACCTGATTATATAAAATTGTAGAATATAGTTTAGATATAAGTATCACCACGTTAATTGTAGATTATCTGACGTAGTTGCTACTGTAATTGGGACACTAAGTCCTGTAGTGTGCAACAAACAAATAAATAAATAAATAAATAAATGCTGTCCATTCGGCCAAATTCAGCCAAGGAGTCTGGTATTGTATTGCTGAAAATAATGAAATGAAATCGTATTGTGCAGCCGTCGGGCTAAGGGGGGACAGCGGGATACACCACATCCAGTTGTACGTCTTAATTTGAATAAAAGTGTATGTATTGCTGTAGTTGTTGTTGTTCTTATTGTTGTTCAGTCACGTGTTGTTTCTTTTTAGCTGAGTAGTGCCACATTTCAAAATAACGCTGAAGTATAATTTACTTCACGAGATTGGACTTGGCATGTGAACATACAGAATAATATTGTAGTGGCAGTGCGGTTGCAATGTTGAACGCAGTTAAGTCCAAAAATTTAATTCCATTCTTTGGGATTGTGTCTATAGCTAACTCGAAATTTATAATCAATTACACTAATAGTAAGAATATATTGTGTCATGTGAATTAACGAAGACTTATTAAGGAAGTGAGTACTAACGAATTCTGAATATATAGATTTCATGTGATGTAATTTGTCGTTAATTTAGGATGGATCTGAAGCCCAAGTGTAAGCGTAGATGTTGAAATCTATAGTCATCCAATTTGAAGTAGGTGAGGGTATTACATAATTGTGGTATCGTAATTTCATAGTTGTTTTGTTTTAGTGAGCAGAATTTCGTCCAGTTGGAGGGTGAGCGCCCCTGTTGAGTTTTAATATGTACACGATTTTTGGTACAGAGTGTAGCCAGGTTTGATCCCGTCTACCCCCCTCCCCCCGCTGTTGTATTGCTGTGCCATGCAGTTCTGGAGTCTTATCCATGGATAGCTGGGAGAGCCCACGTAGATTTTGAAATGTCTCAAGTGGTTTTATGAAGTATTCGTACAATTACTCGGATATTATATAAGGTCATACGTATGTCTGTGAGGTTCAATGGCAGATTTTCGTCCCACGGTTCTAAGTGAAGTTTAGTGAATATAGATTTATTTTAGACCTCAATGATTTGAATTTGGATAGTAGATGGAAAGTTTTGTTGTTCGTATTTATGTCACGTTTATTCATGTTAACTTCGTGTTCAGTATTTCGTTTGGGAACCTCGTAGGTTAGTCCGAGGGTTTGTATGACAGGAATAAAAAAATTGCTTCTAGGAAGTATGGGAAACATTTGTAACTGGTCCTAGTGGAGTTCTGATTTTCATAATTTTACATTATCGTAGCGTTGTAGGCAGGTAGGATCCACACAAGTAACCACCAGCGATGTAGGCAGGGTTGAACCCCACTAGCGACCACTTGTAATGAAGGTCGAATACAGTCTGTCAAGTGATTATGTTGTAATGCCAGTGGTGTATTTATTTATTTACTTAGGTCTCATTCACATTAATGGGACATGTACGCGATAGGACTGCGCCGTGGATTTTCTTGATTTACGAATATTTATAAATTATTAGTGGGATTTATTTGTTCAAGAGATCGCTTTTGTAGTAAGCGTAATCTACGTTATTCGTGTTTTCAGTTAGTCATGGAAGGATGCTTAGTAGGCTACACGATAGATCAGGGCCTCTCAGGGTGCATGCGAGTGGTGCATGCACTGTGCACGGTGCAAAAGAAGACTTCGCTTGGTTGACCAGAGTGCAGAACCCCCACTCCTCTCTCCCTACACCTGTCTCCCCGTTCGGCCTGTCTCCGCGTTCCTCACCTTCACTGCTGTTTCTCCCCCTCTGCGAAATGTTTACGTGTGGTGAGCGGAGACGCTCAGTTGTATGGGACAAGGTTACCAGTGTTATTAAAAAAATTAAAAAAGTGAATTAGAAATACACATACATGTTTGAGAGGAATGTAAACATAATTTAAAAAAAAATGCAGAACCCGTAACCAAAATGAAAATGCTAGAGTACTGGAACAAACCTCATTTGTGGATATAGAATGCTCTTCTTCAAGCTGTTTCAACTTCCTTAATTCTTTCTCTCTGACGTCTCCTATGATTTCACAATAATTTTCCGAATGTAGTCTGTTGTAGTGTCTTTCAATAGACGATTTTCTTATGCACGTAATTATCGTCCCACAGATTAAGCATTTGGCGTTATCGTTACGACAAACAAACAAACAAACAAACAAACAAACAAAAATACGAAAGTTCCCAGTTCGATTGAAATGGACTTTCGGAAGTCTTTACTTTCTTCGAAACAGGTTGCTCCATTATTATGTTGTTGTCGTGCGCTTATCTATTTCACTGATAAACACGTCGTCTACCACCAAACGCTTCGTCGCTCTCAGCACACTACCCCATCCGAGTCAAGCCGAGTTGAGGCGAAGCGTACCGATGCACAGTGCACAGGGCCTATGCACCTCGCTCTGCACGCGTGAGGGTTTGGGCGTTTGAGAGGCCCTGCGATAGATCATAGTACAGCCGGTGTCAGAAACTGAGTCAACTGGGGTACATATTCTGATCTAGTACTGCATAACGTGGCCCGACGTATTTATTCTCATTATATGGAATCGCATCTAATAGTGGTTTGCTCTGACCACTAATGGACGATTAGTTGAGTTATTGTCATGTTGCATAATTTTACCAAAAATTAAGTTATAGCTCATCTTAATGATTTTATGCTTAATTTTAGTGTTGGTTAGTGTTGTAAATATCCGTTGTATAGCATGTCGTTGTATTATTAAGAGTGCGGTTGGAGTCATCGGTAGTGAAGCTGATTAGTCAGTATCCATATATGAGAATTTATTTTAAGTTGCATAATCATTCGGCTTGATGGAACATTAAGGGGAAATAAAAGCTATCAGTATGCAACTTTCAGAACCCAGAGTTCCAAAATAGTATATCTTTGAATAGCAACTGAAACATTTACTTGAGTTCCTTAATTGTCTTCAACAAAATTCAAATGCTTACTTTAAGCATATACTTTCAGTTTATAATTATTCGCATCATGAACCTGAAGATAAATTATTATTAATGAAGTTAAACGTAAATATCTGACAGTAGTTTATACTTCCGATGTTATTTACGTGTTTATTTTCAACACGTTTTTCCCTACTGTTTCAGCATTTTTTATTTGACATTTTAATGACGTTAGTTTTGCTAAAGTGATGCAATCATTTTTTTTCTTCAGTTATTTAAAACTGAACTATTAGATAACTAGCTGGTGTACCCGTTCTTCGCTACGGGATTCTCAGAAGGACCGCTTTTGTGGTTTCCTAACTGAAGTCAACACAGGTCATTACAATAACGACAGTAGGAATGTAACGATTAAAATCAATGTTATCATATACTCGAAAAATAGTCGATAAAGTGAAAAAACGCACATTTTCTCACTTTAACGAACAGTACTACGGTGCCGATTTAACAGTGCAAAGTTCAAGTGCTGGAATGACCAGGCCGCAGATTGCCGTGATCACACCTCTGCCATTATTTATGTAATTGTGCACACTGCTCATTCCAATCAGTGCCACAGAGTAGGAATTGAATAGCTCGAATGTTATGATGAACCAGTGTGTTACGTACCAGTAGTATCAGAAAATTAAAGAACCCGAGGAATGGCATTCTAAAGAAGAAAGTTTTCTAACTCCCCAGCTGCTTCCCGCCAATATTCAGGCAGGCTATTATACTCGGTACGACCGGGCGAGTTGGCCGTGCGGTTAAGGGAGCACAGCTGTGAGCTTGCATCCGAGAGATGGTGGATCGAACCCCACTGTTGGCAGTCCTGAAGATGGATTTCTGTAGTTTCCATTTTCACACCAGGCAAATGTAGGGCTGTACCTTAATTAAGGCCACGGTCGCTTCCTTCCCACTCCTAGACCTTTCCTATCTCATCGTCGCTATAAGACCTGTCTGTGTCGGTGCGACGTAAAGGAAATTGAAAAAAATACTCGGGTACGCAACAGTAATCCCATCTATCGGCGATGAGTGCCAACAGAATATACAAAGCACATCATAACATACAGTAGTCAATGTAATGTTATTGTGGATTACTTTTGTGAGCTTTATATATTGTAGGCCTTCCCATTTAGTATTCTTTCGACCCTGTGATATTAGGGCGTTTTATAAAATTATTTATAGCGTAGACTGTAGTTCCTTATTCCCCGACTTTACATACCGTTTTTCGTTAAATTCTGTTCATCCATTTTCTTGTGACTCGAGGCTGATATGGAATTAAATAACAAAAATCCAAATTCACGAATATCTCTGTTATCATAGCGGGTACGGTAAAAATGTATAACACATAAATGTTCAGAAATGTAATATTATATACCGTTAGTTATTTATCGACAGGATCACTAATATCAAATATTTAAAGATCAAATTTTAGGCCTTCCCCTAAACTACCATTTCACACAGCGAGAATAAAATTATTTATGGCCTAGATCATAGCGACTTATTTCCCGACTTTTATACCGACTTTCATTAAGATATGACCACTAATAACTTAAATATTTGAAAATTAAATTTAAGACCCTCCCCTACACTACCATTTCTATCAGCGGTAATACAATTATTTATAGCCTAGATGGTGGCGACTTATTTCCCGACTTTGCATACCGATTTTCATTAAATTCTCTTTGGCCGTTTTCTAGTGATGCGTGTACAGACAGACAGACAGACAGACAGACAGACAGACAGACAGACAGACAGACAGACAGACAGACAGACAGACAGACAGACAGACATTACGGAAAGTTAAAAAGTGCATTTCCTTGTTATTGTGGACACGACCGATATAGAAATACCATCCTTCAATCAATCACTACTGATTTGCATTTAGGGCAGTCGCCCAGGTGGCAGATTCCCTATCTGTTGTTTTCCTAGCCTTTTCTTAAATGATTACAAAGAATTTGGAAATTTATTGAACATCTCCCTTGGTAAGTTATTCCAATCCCTACTCCCCTTCCTATAAACGAATATTTGCCCCAATTTGTTCTCTTGAATTCTAACTTTACCTTCATATTGTGATCTTTCCTACTTTAAAGACATCATCCAAACTTATTCGTCTACTGATGTCCTCCCACGCCATCTCTCCACTGACAGCTCGGAACATACCACTTAGTCGAGCATCTCGTCTCCTTTCTACCAAGTCTTCGCAGCCCAAACTTTGCAACATGTTTGTAACGCTACTCTTTTGTCGGAAATCGCCCGGAACAAATCGATCTGCTTTTCTTTGGATTCTTTCCAGTTCCTGAATCAAGTAATCCTGGTAAGGGTCCCATACACTGGAACCATACTCAAGTTGAGGTCTCACCAGTGACAAATATGCTCTCTCCTTTACATCCTTACTACAACCCCTAAATACTCTCATAACCATGTGCAGAGATCTGTACCCTTTATTTACAATCATATTTATGTGAGTATCCCAATGAAGATCTTTCCTTATATTTATACCTAGGTATTTACAATGATCCCCAAAGGGAACTTTCACCCCATCAACGCAGTAATTAAGGCAGAGAGGACTTTTCCTATTTGTGAAACTCACAACCCGTCTTTTATCGCCATGTATCATCATTCCATTGCCTACTGTCCATCTCACAACATTATTGAGGTCATTTTGCAGTTGCTCACAATCTTGTAACTTATTTATTACTCTGTAGAGAATAACATCATCTTCGAAAAGCCTTATCTCTGATTCCACTTCTTTACACATATCATTGATATATATATAAGAAAACGTAAAGGTCCAATAATACTGCCTCGAGGAATTACCCTCTTAATTTTACAGGGACAGATAAAGCTTCACCTACTCTAATTCTCTGAGTTCTATTTTCTAGAAACAGAGCCACCCATCCAGTCACTCTTTTGTCAAGTCCAGTTGCACTCATTTTTGCCAGTAGTTTCCTATGATCTACCCTATAAAATGCCTTAGATAAGTCAATCGCAATACAGTCCAACTGACCTCTTGAATCCAGGATATTTGCTATATCTTGCTGGAATCCTACAAATTGGGCTTCAGTGGAATAACCTTTCCTAAACCCAAACTGCCTTCTGTCAAACCAATTATTAATTTTGCAAACATGTCTTATATAATCAGAAAGAATGCTTTCCCAAAGCTTACATACGATGCATGTCAAACTGACTGGCCTTTAATTTTCAGCTTTATGCCTATCACCCTTTCCTTTATATACAGGGGCTACTATAGCAACTCTCCATTCAATTGGTAAAGTTCCTTCATGCAAACAAAAATCAAACAAGTACCTCAGATACGGTACTCTATCCCAACCCATTGTCTTTAGTATATCCCCCGAAACCTTATCAATTCCAGCTGCTTTTCTAGTTTTCAATTTTTGTATCTTACTGTAAATGTCATTGCTGTCATAGGTAAATTTTAATACTTCCTTAATATTAGTCACCTCCTCTATCTGGACATTATCCTTGTAACCAACAATCTTTACATACTGCTGACTGAATACCTATGATTTTTGAAGATCCTCGCATACACAGTCCCCTTGTTCATTAATTATTCCTGGAAAGTCCTTCTTGGACCCTGTTTCTGCCTTTAAGTACCTATACATACTCTTCCATTTTTCACTAAAATTAGTGTGGCCATCAATTATGCTTGCCATCATGTTATCCTTAGCTGACTTCTTTCGTAGATTCAATTTCCTACTAAGTTCCTTCAATTTCTCCTTACTTCCACAGCCATTTCTAACTCTATTTCTTTCCAACCTGCACCTCCTTCTTAGTCTCTTTACTTCCCTGTTATAATATAGTGGATCTTTACCATTCCTTACCACCTTTAAAGGTACAAACCTATTTTCACATTCCTCAACGATTGCTTTAAACCCATCCTAGAGTCTGTTTAGATTTTTATTTACCGTTTTCCGCCGATCATAGTTGCTTATTAAAAACTCCCTCATGCCTGTTTTATCAGCCATGTGGTACTACCTAACAGTCCTAATTTTAATCTCTTCCTTTCTTTCACATTTACTCTAATTACCACAAGAACTGCTTCGTGATCATTATTACCATCTACTGTATTACTTCGGTTTCTCTATAGAGTTCATCTGGTTTTACCAGCACCACGTCCAGAATATTCTTCCCTCTAGTTGGTTCCATCACTTTCTGAATCAGGTGCCCTTCCCATATTAACGTATGTGCCATTTGTTGGTCATGCTTCCTGTCGTTCTCATTACCTTCCCAACTGACATTTGGTAAATTGAGATCACCCACTACGATCACGTTCCTTTCCTTATCGTTTTCCACATAGCCGATTATCTTATCAAATAATTCTGAATCAGCATCTGCGCTACCCTTTCCTGGTCTGTACACTCCAAAGACATCTAGTTGCCTATTATCTTTAGAAATGAGCCTTACCCCTAGAATTTCATGCTTGTCATCTTTAACTTTTTCGTAGATTATAAATTCTTCTTTCACGAGAATGAATGCTCCCCCTCCTACCTTTTCTATCCTATCTCTACGATACACCCTCCAGTTCTGTGAGAACATTTCTGCATCTATTATATCATTTCTCAGCCATGATTCAACTCCTATTACAATATCTGTAAGTATATATATATATGAAATTACTTAATTCTGTTCCTTTCTTTACAATACGTCTACAGTTGAGCACTAACAGTTTTATGTCATCCCTACTTGATTTCCAGTTCCCTGTTCCCTTAACACCGCTGCCTAGCGCACCCCGTTTCCCTAAATGTACCTCCCTATAACCCTTCTAAACAAATTTCCTAACTTATATGTACCACTGCGGTTTAAGTGAAGGCCATCTGAGCGCAGATCCCTATCTCCTACCCACCCATTACGATCTAGAAATTTCACACCCAGTTTCCCACATACCCACTCCATAGTCTCATTTAAATCCCCAATCACCTTCCAGTCATTATCCCTCCTACACAGTATTCCACTGATAACAATCTCCGCTTCCTTAAACTTCATCCGTGCTGCATTTACCAGATCCCCAACATCCCCCACTATGTTGGTACTTATACCTGCTTGTCTTACGTTGTTAGTACCAAAGTGAAACACTACCAATTTCTCCTTTCCCTCCTCTTTCTCTTCTACTTTCTTCAACATCTGTCTTAACCTAATTCCTGGATAACACTCTACCCTGGTACCCTTTCCTTCACACACTTTCCCGACATGTCGAACGATAGAATCCCCCATGACCAGAGCCTCAACCCTATCCACCTCATTTGATCCCCTCCCCTCCTGGTCAGTCCTATCTTTCCTGAGACAGCTGCAGAAGCTACTTCCTCCTCCCTTTTCTCCATCCCATGACCCTGTTCCACCTGTCTTTTCCTATCCAGTACTCCACTCCCTTTCCTACCTCTTCCCTCTCTCCTACTTCCAAACTTCTCGGCAACAGTTCCCTGTTCCTCATCTTCCCTCGGTTGTTCTACCTGCAGTGACTCGTACCGATTTCGCACCGACATCTGTCCTGAATTTTGATCCTGAATGGAGCCCTTAGCCTGCAATCTCCTTCCCCTTAAAACATTAGACCACCTGTCTTCCACAATTCCCCCATTTCCTTCCAATCCCTCTGTTTCACCTACTGTATCCTGTACATTGTTTGGAGGCCTACTTTCCTTCTTGTCCTCTGAGAGTATCCTAATTATCTACCTCAAGCTCTCTAACAACTCCCTCATACTCCATAATGCCTGGCCACACCCACAGTTCCTACACTCGCACTGCTTAGGCATTTTGTTACCAAATAATGAAAATAAAAGAAAAAATAAGGTAACTTATTCTGTGCAAAATAAAAATTAAAGGAAAGAAATATTGTCTAGGTTAGTTCACAAAGAACACACGACAGTAAGTTATTTAATATAGGCTACTACTACACTACAATACTACTTAATTGTACTATTTTTATTCCTACAACACGCTAACACGATGAAAATTGCTTTAATTACTGCAAAAAGAGAATAATACACAAGAATTACACAATTCTTAACTGCAGTTAAGTCTACCCTAATTACAACAACGGAATTTTAGTAAGAGAGTTGCTACAGATACCACAGAAACGGTACTATACTATACAAATATTTCACAGTAATAGAATAAACACACTACTTTCTAATAAGATGCTATAATACACTATGATAATTTTAAACTACGTTCAGACTAAGTACAGACACTATAATACACTACAATAATGTTAAACTACGTTCAGACGTATTCTAATTACAACAGGTTATTACCAAGAAAAAAACAGAAAATAAAATTACCATTAAAGTTTGGAATTCGCAAAACTACTCAAAATTAAGGAATAGGCATTCTAATTTCAAATAACTTACTATACTACACTACAATAATGTTTAAACTACGTTCGGACGTATACTAGCTTCTTACTAAGCACAAATAGAATTGAAAATTCCAATTAGGCCTAAATTTAGATATTCGCAATAACTACCGGTAGGTACGGTACTCAAAGATTACCAACAAAGTTAAACACGTATACAGATTAATATTAGTACTACTTTGTCCTGCTGTGCTGTAATAGAAATGAAACCTGCCGTTTGCACAAAAATGCACACGAATTTAACAGGCAAGATACTATCTAATATACTGTATCTACACTACAATTCTCAACTGAAATGCGGTTATGTGATCTTTGCAGGTGGTGGATTACTAATATTTTTCCTACTCCGCGGGACGAAGAATAAACGTGTCCTTAAATGTTGAAAAATATGAGGTTGTTTACAATAATTTCTCAAAAGTATTTCTGTCTAAACTACGCCAGGGACTTGAATTGCAGTTACTGGAATGTAGGAACTTGATTATTAGCTAACCGCTCATAAATACTGAAATGTCGAGGGTGTGAAATATAAATTACGGATACTTTAACTGCCTATTCAGAACTACAAGAATCAGCTGATTTTTATTTGTATTTCCTTGATACACTACACCCTTTGTTCACAGACTGTAGCCAACAATGCCAATATTTGAATAAGAAGAGTGACAATAATCAATAACAATTACGACTGTTAACTATTTCGCCAGCGAAATACTGTCTATTCTGTTGAAATCCTTTCTTTAAACAAAATTTACAACAGTATCGCGTTATTAAAAGAAGTTATTACCTTCGTGATAGGTGGGACCGATGAACTGCTATTTGAAATACCCTGTCAAATGCCTGCACTAATAGATATAACCGCTGCCGAAGTTACGACTCCTTTTAATATCCCGTCTTTGTAAGTACCGTATTTTTATCAACAAACCTTCTGATATTTTAATAATACTATTAAAAAGATATATTTCTTCTTTCACACAGACCTAAATTACCGGTTGTAATCTCGCGAACGCCTACGGAGCTACTCAGTGTGAAAACTGTAAATAAATGCCACTAATCGCTGATTACTACAAATAAACACTAAACACAATTATTTGTGGAGAAAAATTTGGTTAATTTGGTTAATTTCTACAATTATTAACTACTTTATCACTGAGATAACACAGAGCTCTTGGAACAGTCAACCACTCGCTAGCGCATCCAACAATGGAAATCCTTTTTAAATTCTAAGCAATGTACGGACAAAACCCTTATTTTTTGTATATAGACTAGCTTATATACGCGTGCTTCGCTACGGGATTCTCAAAAAGACTGTTTTTGTGGTTTTCCTAACTGAAGTCAACTTCGGCCATTGCAAAAACGTCAATTGAAATGTAGCGATTAAAAGCAAGGCTTTCATATGAAATACTCAATCAAATGACAAACCGCACATTTTCTCACTTTCAACGAACAGTACTGCTGTGCCAATCTAACATTCCAAAGTTCCAGAGCTGGAGTGACCGGACCGAAAACAGCCGTGAACACTCCTCTGGCATTATACTGTTAAATATGCACTCTGCTCATTCCAGCCAGTGCCTCAGAGTAGGGATTGAATAGCTCGAATACTATGATGAACCAGTTCTGTTTGCTAGTGGCTTTACGTCGCACCGACACAGTTAGGTGTAAAAATGGGAAATCACGGAAAACCGTCTTCAGGGCTGCCGACAGTGGGTTTGGAAACCACTATCTCCCGAATGCAAGCTCACAGCCGCGGGCCTCTAACCGAACGGCCAACTCGCCCGGTATGAACCAGTTTGTTACGTATCAGTAGTAGAAGAAAATTTCGGAACCAGAGGAATGGCATGCTAAAGAAGAGAATTATCTAACTCCCCAGCTATTTCCCGCCAATATTCAGACAGGCTGTTATACTCGGTACGACCGGGTGAGTTGGCCGTGCGGTTAGGGGAGCGCAGCTGTGAGCTTGCATCCTGCGAACCCAACTGTCAACACCTGTAAAGATGGTTTTCCATCGTCTCCCATTTTCACACCACGCAAATGCTGGGGGTGTACTGTAGTTAAGACCAGGGACGCTTCCTTTCCATCCTAGCCCTGTCCTATCCCATCGTCCCCATAAGACCTATCTGTGTCGGTGCGACATAAAGCAAATTTAAGAAAAGATTGGTATACAGCAGTAATCCCCATCTATCCCACGTGAACGACTGCCTAAATGCAGATCAGTGTTGATTGAGTGATTGATTTAGTGGTAACAGAAGTCACAAAGCACATCACAACAAACAATGGTCAATGTAATGTTGTTGTTGATCAATGTTATGAGCTTGCTATATTGTAGGCTTTCACATCTAGTTTTCTTTCGACTGTCTGATATAAGGGCGTCTTACAAAATTATTTATAGCGTAGACTGTAGTTCCTTACTCCCCGACTTTACCTAACGATTTTCTTTAAAATCTGCTTACCCAATTTATTGTAACTCGGTGCTGATCTGGACTTAGCAACAAAAATACAAATTCATGAATATCTCTGTTATAGCCGGTACGGTAAAAAATATGTAAGACATAAATGATTGCAAATTTAATGCTATATGCCTTTAGTTATGTAGTATTTTTGTCGATAGGACCACTAAAAGCACAAATATTTGAGAATTAAATTTTAGTCCTTCCCCTAAACTAACATTTCACTCAGCGTGAATAACATTATTTATGATGTAGGTTGTAGCGACTTATTCTCTGACTTTGCATACCGATTTTCGTTAATAGAGGACCACTAATAACATAAATATTTGAGAATAAAATTTTAGGCCTTCCCCTAAACAACCATTTATTTCTCTCGGCGTGAATAAGATTATTTATGGCCTAGATTGTAGCGACTTATTCCCGGACTTTGCATACCGATTTTCATTAAATTCTCTTCAGCCGTTTTCTCGTGATGCGTGTACATACATACATACAGACAGACAGAAATTACGGAAAATTGAAAAGTGTATTTCCTTGTTACTGTGGAAATAATCGATAAAGAAATACCGTCCTTTTTAGATTCTGAGCAATGTACAGAGAGAACTCTTATTTTCTGTATATAGATTATGCTTCAATGAGTAGCAAATTTGACTTAATAAAATATTGGCTAATAGTTCACCTTAAATAAGAGGTTGTATAGTAGCAATTAAGTGTTTATTCAGTGATTGCTTGATACTATATCTGGGTATTTAATCCGTGGAAAACCATACATTGGATAAAAATTTGGTGATCGATGTCCGAGAAACATTCAGTACAGTGTAACATGAAATTCAAATTTATTCTTCAGGTTTCTTTCAAAGGAATGTTGTACCACAATGTTAAATTTGCCAATTTTAGGAACATTTTTCTCGTGTACTGTTACTGAAAATGTTATAAATTTTAATAGCTGGTAGAGGAAGGTTTTCTTTCCGTTGACCTATTTTTGTAGGCGACTACCTTGTATAATTCATTTTTTAGAAAAAATTTCAGTCCGCCTCTGTGGTGTAGTGGTTAGTGTGATTAGCTGCCACCCCCGGAGGCCCGGGTTCGATTCCTGGCTCTGCAACGAAGTTTGAAAAGAGGTACGAGGGCTGGAACGGGGTCCACTCAGCCTCGGTAGGTGAACTGAGTAGAGGTGGGTTCGATTACCACCTCAGCCATCCTGGAAGTGGTTTTGCATGGTTTCCCACTTCTCCTCCAGACTAATGCCGGGATGGTACATAACTTATGGCCACGGCCTCTTCCATCCCTTTTCCTTGCCTATCCCTTCCATCTTCCCATCCCCCAGGCCCCTGTTCTGCATAGCAGGTGAGGCGGCCTGGGCGAGGTACTGGTCATCCTCCCCAGTTGTATCCCACGACCCGATGTCTGAAGCACCAGGACACTGCCCTTGAGGCGGTAGAGGTGGGATCCCTCGCTGAGTCTGAGGGAAAAACCGACCCTGGTGGAAAACTGATTAAGAAGAAAAGAAGAAGAAGAAAATGTTTTCAAAATGTTAAAACATTTCCAAAATTTCCGAATATTTCCGTTTCATTAAAATTCATAATTTCTAAAATATTAAACTCTTTAAAAAATGCATCAATAATGTTCAGCCGAGTATCTGTATGATATTTTAGTTTTACTATTCTACGATTGTTAGTTCCCGAGAAAAATGTACTTAAACATTAGAAACATTAAATCTCAGAAAACAAGATTTAAAGTTGAACATAGTTTGTTACTCACTCTAGAACACCCCTGCGCTATATCCTGGGTTATGAGCATTTTCTTTATCCTCCCTGGCCCTCTTAGCATTCCTTGAGTGCACTCTTGCCTTCCTAGCTATAATGGTCACGCCATAATCCACTTTCTTGACACGGATACCATCCAACAAGGAAAAGGCCTTCATCATATTTTCCTCAGGTTGTAGGTCTTTTCCTAGTAGACGGCCTATTAGGCGACCTGCATGTCTGTGAAGACGAGAGCCCTACCTAGCATGATTTCTAATGTTGATTACGCCACACACACCCAACCCCTGAGCCATTGGAATCAACCAATTAAGGTGAAAATCCCCGATCCGGCCGGGAATCGAACCCGGGACCCTCTGATCTGAATAAGAAATGGCCACAACGCACAGAACCATCATTAAATGAAAGAACTGCATCATAAACACTAATATTTAATGTATCCTTAACTACAAATGCTGTTTTAGGAATTCTAGGCCATATTAAACTAATAAATTATTAATTTGGGTGCTGTTTTACCATACAAACATTTACGCATCAGTTTCTGATCAGTCAAACTTCTAAAATATGGCTGCATTTTATTGCACACTTCAACAGGCAATGAGTGCCTATGACTATGCCGTTCACGAGCTGCTAGAGCACGCTTTGTATTTGCACCATGAGGTTGGTTCTTTTGGCCACAAGGTATGACAAGACTCCTTGTCAGTTGATAGTTTATGAAAATAAATTACCCGGATATCCTGCTTCATTTTCATCTCATTGTCAATGTTCCTTCTGATTGCCATACCATAATAGTTCTCCAAACTTCTATCTCCTTGACTGTGAGTCTACGTTTCGCAGATAATGGTTTTCCACCTGGTAATTTTATGCCTCTCATATCCTCTCTCAACTTGCGAAGGCGGTTTCCCTTTTTTTCTGGACATGCCCAATACATTCCAGCTTTTCCACACTGGCATATGCATATGGCTTTGCTTCTACCACACTCTTGAAGCTATTACTGTCTCCACCCCCGAAATATTTTACATACCTTACCCCAAACATTTCAACTGACCTGGAAAAAATGTTTACTGCACCTGCAGTGTCCATGTTCCCACTGGACCCTAAAAAATTTACACTACAATCAGAACTTTCTTTATTTGATTTTAGTTTTTCATGACATTTTATAAATCTACACTTATGACAGTACTTACTCAGTACCTCTACCTAGGTACATCTAGCACTTTGCCATTATCCATGCTTGTTACACCATTCAGACTTGTATGCTCTCTACGCTGCCACGTCCCCTCAACAGACAAAGCAGATTTGCAGAATGATCATTAATTTCAATTGCATCATTGACAGAAGCCATCATAGAGGCAATAGCACAACGCTTAGCAGCTTCACATAATGTACCTGTACACTTCTGGAATCTTGTTGGGCCACTTGAAAGATTCATGACTGCACATAGTGTCTTACCAGCTAATTCACCTTTACGTATAGTACGCAATCCATACACAAACGTAATATTACTTTCATACCCACTGTCAACCTTCTTACTGGTACGAAATTAATACTGAGCTTTACAGTTTCTGCATTTGAGAAATACTTTACAACCAAGTACATACCTTGCAGTGGCATTTGCACCTTCATTATTCATGTTATTCATTACCGATATTAGATTGAGTACTTATGAAAGATCCTATACTTGAATCAGTGTTCAGCTTTCAGATGTAAACATGTACGGAAAACGCGCCGAAAACACAAGGAACAAGTGAAAGTTGTTCCGCGTGAACAAAGGAGTAAACCCTGAGCACGAAATATCTTCATAAATCAACATATCGCTCAAATAAAGTACGTGAAGTTCAAGAAGTTGACAGATGGCAAAAGGGCGGCGTGGCAATAGTGCTGCCCTTAAAGTAAATTAATATTTAAAAGCTTTAGTGGATAGAATGCCATTAGAAAACATATTTATCTGGTAAAGTATACTCCAAGGAATGTTTATGAGCAAAAAGATTGATATTTTGCCCGCTAGGAAGGCAAAACCTCCCCTTTCTGTGATGATAATTTAATGCAACCTCAGAAGAGCATGGAGTTAATTAATAGGGAAAAAATGTACTATTTATAATTATTTTTTAGAGAATTTACACTTAGTGTTTGTTTTCCTTTGCCAGCGCGAAATGTAATTTCACTCTATTTGCTTATTGTTGAATCCTTGTTCTTTAAAAGAAGAATGTGTTAATAAAAGTTCTATTTCTTATTTCAATAAGTTGATATCTTCCTTCTGACCCTATCGATCATACAAAGAAATGGCTACAACGGACAGAAACCACCTCTGAGATAAATAAGGGTCCTCAAGTATTTACTTGCGATGCCGAGGTCTTGAGATCGTCGGCGACAGGAGTAAAACACGAGTTAGAACCATCTAAAAATAGTTGTACACACGAGTGAGTAAAGCATAACCACGAACTCAGAGGGTATATTTTAGAAACTCAGCTGATATATTTCATTCTTCGCACAAAGTTCTAAAGGATTGTACCAATGTTTAATAATATTCATAAAATATGTTAAAACTCACCTTCAGGGGAAAGCCTGGCAATCACCAGTTTCTGAGCCACTCACCTGTAAAAAGTAAAATTGTGTGAATTCCCTGGCATGTAAATATGAATTAATGACGTTACCTTATAAACGTAGCAACCATGTAATAACTAGGTAATTCCAAAAAGTCTGAATAAGTTACCTAAGTGATCCAATATACTAAAGATATCCTATTTTTAAAAAACGTTGTGCTATTAAATGTTGTACTATGGATTTTTCGAATGTATAAAAATTGTCCTTTTATATGGTATAACTCACACAAAAAATCTCAAACCTTCCATGACCATTGAAGGCAACGTGAAACACAGTGAACCTTAATGGAATTTTTTAATGTAAATTAATTTTTCTTTCACAGTTTCCTCTAAATTAATAATGTTTTAAGCTTCTTATTTATCGTTAGTAAACTCGTGTCCTCGTCTCGTGGGTGTACAGCTCTTTTCAGTCACACTCTCCAATGGAGGTGAGCTGCATGCACCATTTCAACTACGTACTTTACCGATAATATTTTAGTTCGGTACTTCTCTGATACGTCACCTGTTTCGTCGCATTATGCCTTCATTTGATATTTGCGTCACACACTATTCATCATACTACGCCATATGTTACGTGGCGTTTTCTGCGATCGCTAACGTCTTTCTTAAATATATCCAAACTGTGTGTTTGCCTGACTCTCTACGTCTATATTTCACCGCCTGCGATTTTAATGTTTTTGTTCGAGTTACTACGGCGCTTTTCCATCTGCATTTATCTGAATCTGATTTCACGCGCTATCTCTCGGCTGTTCTTGGAACAACCGAGTCTGTCTTCTCGCTGTTATGTGATCCATTATAGCTGAAGACTAACAATCAAGCGATAGCCGGTAACTCTTAACTTGCAGAGCGAGAAGTGTGTGCTCCCTGTCCATTGCAATGCGAGTCCCATTAAAGTATCGTTTGTGGTGTCGTGGATCCTTACGCATCCTGGTTAGTAGAGAAAATGTATGTCTTCATTTAGTGAGGACACCAGCTCTTAATTTTCCGTCATATTTCTGTGTTAATGTTATCCTTCTAAACTTCTGAAATATCGCCAACCAAGTAACTCACCGTATTTGTATTCTGATCAAAGCAGACTACGCGTCATTACTGATGTAGGCCTATTACGTTATGTTTGGTGTATTCTTTACCAGCCAGTCTACGTGGCTATTTTCTGCATCCTTCTGTAATAATAATGTTATTTAATTTACGTCCCACTAATTACTTTTAGGGTTTTCGGAGGTGCCGGAATTTTGTCCCGCAGCACTAATTTTACGTGTCAGTAAATCTACCAACACGAGGATGGCGTATTTGAGAACTTCCAAATACCAACGGTCTGAACCAGGTTCGAGCCAGCCAAGTTGGAGTCTGAAGGCCAGCGCATGAACCGTCTGAGTCACTCAGCCCTGCTGCACCTTTCTGAAGAATGATATGTTCCTACTGCAGTTTTGATAAACATTTAAAGATGGTCCCTGGACTTTACTTCATCCACATTAATTTAAAAAATGAGTAGTGTTGATACTTAACCTAACCAGCTTCTAACTGAACTTAATAGTATGATTGATTTGGGTTCATCTATGCCTTCATGAAGTTATAAAACTTCCTTTGGTAAGTTACATTCTTTTCCTCCGTTTTTTTTTACATCGGCTGAAATTTCATGTTAACCTTAATTATGGTATTCTTTTTGTTGCGGCAAATTTTGCATATTTTCTTATATTTTAAATATTACTTTCTTTGGACCGTTTTAATCCTTGGTTGGTTAATTAATTTGTGATTTCCCTTGATATCTAGTGTTGAAGTTAATTTTAGAGAGGGTATATCCTTAATCTGCCCATTAGTCAATTCTAGTGCTTACATTTTTATCCCGCCCTGTAAAACGAAACACGATAATGTATAGCTATCGCGTTGTAAAATTGTATTACTTTTGAAGTCGGTAATTGATATTCAAGGTTACATTCAGCTCTGCGTTCCTTCTTGCGTTGAATCATTTCAGCTGTTCTCCTGTTGGGTGTGTATTCATAATTTTTTTCTGTTTAATCTGTTCTTCTTGTGTGGTTTGTTAAGCTGACTGTTTTGTACAGAATATTTGTTATTTTGGATTGTAAACGCTGATTTCATTTTCTTTTAGTCATTTTTATTTCCTTGTTCACTTATTTCCTTCGTTATCAACGATTCAAATTACTCGAACAACTTAAAAAAATTTCGATTAATAGATCATTGGTTTTGAGTCCCTTTCTCATCTTGTTTTAAATGAACCTTTCTGTAAACATTCCATAATTTGTAATGGTTAACCTTCTAATATTTACGATACTGGGATTTTAACTAATCGTTTCAGTCAATATGGTGTTAAACTGTGATGTAAGTAGGGTATAGATTACCTTTTAGTTACCAACAATCGAGAAAATTTGGGCAATTAATTATTACCTGGTACAAATAAATTACCTTCCTTCAATTTGTGGTGAATTTTTATTGTACATGAATCAATATTAAAATATTCCTTTTTGAATCTAATTCGGAATTTCGTTCGAGTAGATTTTGAACACCTTTCGGATCCTGTCCTCTGCCGCGCACTTCCAAAGGAGTTCTGTTTTGAACTCGCCAGCCTAGCGGAACGGATGACTGTTTGTGTCTTGTTTTTTTCTTGTTTGTTGAGTGCTCCCGTCTAGCAAATCTTGTACCCTGAGTTTAACGCCGACTTTACCCCGAGTTTATATTCTAATTTTCTTAATGTGATTGCAGTTTTGTGGTAGCAGCCTTCCTGTCATTCTTAAATCTCTGGCAGTTGCGGGAAATAAACCCGGACCCAAGAGGACAGCAGCTAATAGCGCTAACCGTTAAGCTAATGTACACAGTGTCAAACTAAGTGGCCTGGAATCATGGAGAAAGAGGAATAAAATTGATTCAAAACGATGATAATAATCGTTGAATCGTTTAGAAAAATACGCTGACTGCCAAACTGAAAAATACCAAGCAAGGTTTAGATAAGGTATGTCTTAATCGTCAGAAACCACTGTCTTCGAAACAAATGTCTTCTAATAACCTTCGTAAACTGAGAAAAACCATATGAGTGTGTTGAGAAAGTTAGACTCTTCAATGTGCTGGAAGAATTCGGTACAGATAAAAATACCTTAGCAAGAATTAAGCAAACATTAGAAAACACAAAATCCAAAATAAATTATCTAGAGGGAATCTCAAAACCTTTCGAAATCAGAACTGGGGTTAGACAAGGTGATGATCTTTCTCCAATACCTTTTAAATGTATATTAGGGAAAGTGATCATAGGATGGTTAATCGAACTCCAAGAAAAAAATATTCACGAAATCAGAATTGTATACAAGATCTCCGACATTAAATTGAACTGTTAAGCCTTTGCAGATTATTTACCTATTTTATCAGACCATACAGATACTGCAATGAAAAGATCAATCTTTTGAAGGATATAGTAGAAAATAAAGGGCTACAAATTTATTTTAACTAGGCGGAATTTATCGCAAACATTAAAGATACTTAAAAATATCTTAATATGAAGTATCGAAAAATTAATAAAGTAAACAAATGTAAGTGTCTTGGAGAAATGATTTAGCCTAGTGATCTTGATAAGGAAAAATTGAGATCACAAAAATTAAACTAGGTTATCAGTTAAGTAAAAATATTTACAACAAAAATCAATGTCAATAAAACCGAAACGTCATTATTACAAAATCATCATAAAACCGAAATCCCTGTATGCAGCTCCATGTGTGGTCGTAAACAAAAGTGTGGAAACTGATCAATAAGAAAATAAGGAAATGAAAGTAATCAGAATACTTCTTGGTCCAAAGAAAACTGAAAATGAATAAAGGAAAAGGAACAACAAAGAATTTTATTTGAATAATGTAAAGTTTCCTGAGATTGTCAGAAAAAGGAGAAGTACATTTTATGGCCACTTGATTTGAATGAATCCACAATGGGTAACGAAGAGAATATCTCATCGTTTCGATAAAAGTCCCAAAACACTAATCCGATGGTCCATCGTGGTTAAACATGACTTGGCTGATCTTTGTACCACAAGGAGATGTATTAGATAGAGCCCTTTTCAGAAAAAAGGGTTAAGAAGTTTTGTGGATTCCAGGAGAAAGACAAGAAGCAAAGGAAATTTTTCCGGACGGAGAAGAAAGGAGGAGGGAACACAGCGAAGGAACGAAAGCATATTGGAAAAACAGGAAGGCAAGGAGAGGAACCAAGTTAAGAAGTGACTTCACGAGGTACACAGATGGGCAAAATCGAAGAAACAACAACAACAATAATAATAATAATAATAATAATAATAATAATAATAATAATAATAATAATAATAATAATAATTTATCACAAATCTCACAACCTACTTTACATTAACTGGTTCATTCTGCAGCGAATATAGCACAGTCACGTGGTTGGGAGTACATCGAGAGCCTGATTTATGAGAAAGATCCTGCAAGTTGTGGGAAATGGCCGATAATAGTAATAGGGGTATTAGTAGTGGCAGTGAGTCAACCCGGTACTAAATGTATAGCACGTCAGGTCCCAGGTCTGATTCCCTGCTCTGTCAAGGACTTTATCCAGGACTGAGGTCTCGAACGGGGTTGACTCAGCCCCACGAGACCAAGTGAGGAGCTGTTTGATACCGAAGCCAAGTAATACGTCTGGGAATATCGTCACGCTGAGCACATGGCACAGCAAAGGCTGTGGGCTATCTGACTGGGCAGCAGTCGTCTTGGCAGGCCAGTTCCTCTAATGGTCTTTATGGGACATAGTTCCTATTGTCTTGCCTCTTCTTCGTCTTCTACCGCTTTTCCCGCACCTTATGGGGTCGCGATTGTTAACCGTGTCGCATATGTGACTCTGACCCTGTTTTACGGCCGATTGCCCTCCCTGACGCCAACCCTATTTGGAGGGATGTAATCACTATTTCATGTTTCTGTGATGGTTGATAATGAGGTGTGTTGTCTGAATGTGAAGAAGAGAGTTTTGGGACAAACACAAACAACCAGTCCCCGAACCAGAAAAATTAATCGCAAGCGATTAAGACCCCCGCCCCGGCCGGGAATCGAACCCGGAACTTCTGAACCGAAGGTCTGAATAATGACCATTCAGCCAAGGAGTAGTTCCTACTCTCTTGCCTCTTGGCGAATATCATAATTTGTTTTAATAGTAATGGCATGTGGCCTCCGGATATGTCTTTCGAGTTGACGCCCTACAGGCGATTTGCTCATCTGTGAGAATGGGGCCGAGCGATAAGTATTAACCAATTAAAGTTTAAATCCTGAACCCGAGACCCTTCGGAAGAAAAGTCAACACGCTAGCCATTTAGCCATGGAGCCGGATATATACAACTTCTCTTGAAACTCCCATTGTTGTCGGTATACTATATAGGCCCTACTTGTCATTAGTCATTCAGTTTCACTGTAGCTGAATAAGGCAGAATGAAGATACGATCATGAGCTATAGGAACCCCGTGGGATGTTCTTTCTGAGGTGCGCAGTAGTATATTCTCATCCTCTGTCGTAGTCTAGGAGTTAGCACTGTAGCTTCCCGTCTCTGGCACCAATTTAAGATCGGTTCGAGGGACTCAAATGGGCTGCACTCAGTTCGGGTAACGTAACCTAATTAGGAAGGTGTTCCACTCTTGACTATACTAGAAGCTCTCCGCCATAGTTCTTTGCATTAATCATCATCTAATACCATGAAGCTACGTAACATGTAGCCCATGGCCGTTTCTTAGCCTCAGTTAATTACAAATTCACTTACCAGAAGAGATGTTTATCGGACTCGACACACGCTCTTAGCTGTTCATCATGACGTCATAAGTCCCTTGTATAACACAACGACAATGATGAAGAATTACGCACCGTATACATTTATTAATTTGTGGCGAGACAGTCACATTTTTACGTATGGGCTAGAAAATATTTGTTACCCACATCGTGGTATCCCAGCCCCATATATCCTAACGATCTGAAAAATATGCTACCGTTCCTCACGCAACCAGTCCGTCTAATGAACAACGCGAAAAAATAATTTATAGGGGAGGATAGCTGCCCTGCTTTACTTCTTAAAACAATAATCACGACGACCACCACCATAATTTATAGGGTCATTTATGGTCTGTATTTAAATGGGATTGGAAACCAGTAAACACATTTTTTGGCTCGAATAGCAGAGCATCTACGGGTGTATCTCATTCTCCGATTCCTCAATCGCTCTCTTTAGTGACGCCAGATTTTCAGAACAGCTGATAGTGACGCAATTAGGAATCCGACTGTCATTCCGACAGGGGTCTCTACGTACAGTATATTAATATGAAGTACATACCTACATACATACATATAAACTTAATAGACTGCTATGCCTATCAACGTACAGTTTGCAAGCCTCTGTAAGGCAAATGCACACACCCACAATCCTTTATTTGCGACTGTCTTTGTTGATGCGTTCAGCTCCTCAACTCTCATATTTATATCACTATAAAGAGAGACGAAAAAATTTCGCCTTGCTCTCCCTCTTTTTCTCTTACCCTTCACGGTTGAGTCCATTATTCTCCCAGATAACATATATTCCTCTATGAGTCTCATACGTCCCTACCATCGAAGACGGTTTACACGCACAATTGCATCCATCATTCGTAAATTAGTCTGTAGCTCGCAACTGCGAATACCTTACTACCAATTTCCCACTTGCTCTACCAGCTATCATCCCCGCAACATTCATGTACGTTACTTATAGTTAATGAGTTAAATATCCTGAATACACCCATATTTCACTCTCATACAGAAAGGTGGTCTGTAAACAGACGTAAATATTTATTTTTCAGAGCAACTGTGAACTCACTGCGTTAGCTGCCATACACGCTAATTCGATTTCATATAATATCCTACCATCATGAAGCATACACGTATCAAATTTCTTCAAATATTACAAATTAGTATGCCTTATTTGACTTTATATCCTACTACATTTTTCCGCAACAGACACCAGTTTAGTCTCGGAAACGCAAATTTGGATATCATATTTTCTGTACCTCATTTCAGGCGTTAAAGTGTTAGACTGCAGGATATCAGCACAATCTACCATTAAAGCCTACTCGTTGGCATAAGCCAAACTAAATACTTCTAATTATATTCAGATTAGTCAGTGTTCTATTACACTTGATATTTATTTCTCAAGTAGACAAGGGATAAATAATACACTTGCAGAGATTTGGCATACAAGATTTAGACTCTCAGCTGATGATCAAATATGGTAGCAATACAGAAATGATGATTTCCTTCTCTAAGTGAAAGTCTCCGAAGGAAGTTTCTGACGGTGCCACTTTGTGACAGAGTCGATAGATAAAGCAAATTTGATTTGGCAGCCTGTAAGAATCCTTCAAGTTAGTGTTTGTACATTACAACTGGCTGAGTTGGAAACCCAGATGGATGTTTGTGGGAGTTGAATAGCACGCGACTTGAAGCTGTTCTACGGAGAGAAAGAAACAAGACAAGAGGCGATGAAGACGGAGAGCAGGAAGAAGAAAGACGAGGTTATGTTGTGTGTGGCTTGAAGCGCACTCTTGGCCAAGACACAAGGGTCTGTGTCGCCATCGATCGCAACCAGTCGTGGTCATGTGCTGAAGTACCAGGCTCCTTGCCGTACAGTACGGAGATTGCTCATCTGATGATGTTAAACATACTCGGAAATATTCCAGCGTCCCCATACAGAGCTGTGGTGAATTATAATTAAACAGCCTATGTATTCTGCAGTTAATCAATAATACTTTATGAATCCAATATAAAAGAAACTTAAAGTCCTAAATAGAACATTTCTCAGGAGGAGGTTTTATTTCTCGCATGCATGTTGTACAACCAACTGCCAGAAAATATCAAGGGAATTTAAAATTTTCTGAAATAACCAGCACAGGGTGCATCTGTAAATGTTTTAGTGAACCAATGCAAACAGGAAAAAGGTTGAATGAGCAAGAATTATTAACCATATTAGTTGAATCTTCCCGATTTTTCTTACTGACAACGCTGTTACCAACCAATGCAAAGAAGAGACCTCAGGTATATACGCTATATTTTAAAACCTTGCTCTACAGTAAGAGATAACATTATTCCCCTTATCAGATATTAGTACAAATTTGTTCTGTTGAGGAATCTATAATAACATTGCTAGGGATGGGAAGAAATCGGCCGTGGCCTTAATTAATGTACAGCCCGAGCATTTGCCTGGTGTGATAATGAGGAACCTCGGAAAACCACCTTCATTTCTGCCGTCATTGGGGGTTCGAACACACTATCTCCCGAATGCAAGCTCGAAGCTGCGCGACCCTAACCACATGGCCAAATTTCTCGGTCTCCTCGTTCGTAACTCTTGATACAAGATAATTTAATTGATAATATTTGTAACAAGACTAAGGGAATAGGTGTTCTTTCCCCGTGCGATTATATGCAGAACTCTGTAATACTCACTTTTTCAAGAATGCTACTGAATAGTCGAATGATAGTATTTTCTGTGTATGAAGCTTACTGTACTAGTACCTGTAGCGATTTTTATCGAAATTACATTATATACGTACACAAACCAAGTTGTCTTCAAAGGCTGTTTTACGTGGCTCTTGTTGCCGTTCAAATTACTAAAACAAATAAAGAGAATAAAGGGTTTCAGTAGGAAAATTTATTGAAGTAATCAGTTACATTCGTTGAAGTGGTTTTATACAAGTGATATCAAAATGGACCGTAGGCAACATTCTGAGTAGAGTGTTGCTAGGATTAATGTAATGAGTAAAATAATATGACTGAAGAAGAGGAATTAATACATATTCATTGGATTAGAGAACGGCTACAAGAAAGTTATACTTGTAGAACTTGATGGATCAAAAGAAATACAAGGCTTGTTTAAGATTGACACCTGCAAAATTTTGACCATTTATTGAGAATAGTAAAGTAAACTCGTGACCTCATGCATTTATTGAGAATGATTGAGAATAATGACTGCGCATATGGAGCGATAAAGAAAACGTTTATGAAAGACTCTATGCCAGTAAGAGTAAAGTTAATGGTATCATGTTATTTATTCAAATTGAGTTTCGGGTGACTAAAATGTTCTTTTCTAAATTTTACTTTCTCCACCATTTTTCGACTTTCTTAAGTCACCTGTTAGTGTAGATTAGCCACTGATTCTACGGGCTTTGTCCACGTAGGGATTTTTCTACTCGTGTAAGGAGTGTCTACAACATTTTTTTGGCTATCAAAGTCTGAATTTTCAATTTTTGTTTTACAGGTTTTGCAATTTGTAGAACCATTTCATAGCAGGGGTGCAAATTTCATCTGCTCGGGAACTACACTTCTTGGATTTTTTAATCATAGCACATCCCTAGGAGTAGTTTAAAATTTTTGACAGTCAAATACTTCTGTGTTAATTCGTGCCACTATCTTAGTTGTTACGGTAGTTTCGTGGATCACAGAGGGAAAGGAAGCGCGTCGGTTGAAAGAGCAAAGAGAGCACATCAATAACATTACTAAAATGTTACATTTTATTCCTCTTTTCCAGTTAAAATAAAAATTACAAACAATTGGAAGAGCCCTTTGCTTATAATGAATAATCTGAACAGAAAACAGTAGGGAGATATTCCAAAACGCTCCTAGAAAAAGAGCCTAACAGCACTCTTAACATTTCACGCAAATTTCAAACTTCAAATTTCACAACTTTGAATGATCCCCTGATCATACCGACACAGTTCAAAATCTGCGCCGGCTTTTACCAATAGAACAGGAGCCGTGGCTCAATAGATTACCATCTTCCGAGCCACTAGGGTCATACTATTACCTAAGGGTGATAACCCATTACCTTAGCGAGAATGGGTTACACTTGTTATTCAGACAGAAAATAAATATGGATCAAAATATCCAATGAAGAAAGAGGAGAAGGCCAATACCAATATAGGAACGAAAAGGAAAACTCAATTAAGCATCAAGAGTAGGAGGCTGCAACAGCACTCCTTACACGAGTAGAAAAGTCTCGAGGTGGACAAATCCCGTAGAATCAGTGGCTAATCCATACTAACAAGTGACTTAAGATGCCGAAAATGTGAGAGAAAGCAAAATTTAGAAAAGAAAATTTTACTCACCCGAAAATCAATTGAATGAAGACTAGTGAGGGGAGGGTACCACACTCGAGCCTCCAGGAAATGTTAATTCGAAGACCTACCTAACTTTAAAAATAATGAAACTAAGCCTTAACCTTCCAGGACACATACCAAATACTGTGTTTATTTATAAGGCTGCTAGCCATCTTCTTTATAACTCCAAGTTCGAAGACATCTTCTCAAAGTTGAAGTCAACATATAGCTTCCCAAGTTTAGAGTTTAAAACCATAAGGTTCTCTCCCTACCTTTTCACTATGTCAGATTTATTCAGCGTCGCCTCTTAAAAACCAACCCCATATCGCCGAGTCTCGTCACTACGGTCCACTCCTCTTCTCAGCCGAAACGCTTCCCCTTATAAAGGGCACGGTAGGGACTTTCGAGGCTAGGATGACGTGATCCTCAAGGCTGATTGGTTACTTCCATATAGCGAAAGAGTCGGCAACACGATGCCACTTCTTACAGTATTACCAATATACAGTTCACTCATGAAATTATCTACTACTTAATAAACTCCCACACATGGGAGAGACTTCTGTTATCGTAATGTCAAAGTATACCCACAAGTAGAGCACTCTCTCGGCTTAAGTATGACTTTCTTGTGAAAGTTCACAAAATCGTAGAAATGGGGGGGGGGGGGCGAGCGGGGGGGGGGGGATTAAATGTGCGGAGAGGCCAAACATCCGGCACATTGTGAATAGCGATCTCTCACAATTAACTTTTCCTTTACTGAACGGTTATCACATCCCATAGGTCCTTACTGTGTATCCATCGACCAACTGGACGAATTAAACAACAATGAAAACCGTGACACACTTGTAACAACACTCGGCGGAAAATTTTCCATATGGCAGGTGTGGCGTACTGCTAGCATTCCAGAAATTAGAACCGTGGTGTGGGAGCATATGAGGTTCAACTCATTTGACTGGCTTCGCTACTGTTTCAAGTAATTGATTAAGGTGCCTGATTAGCTGTTTATACTTTTTTTGAGCAATTTGGCTACATGGTTCTTGAGTGTAGCTGTAAGCTCGATTCGGAAGTTGGAGGGTTTGAACCACACTGTCGGCAACATTAAAAATTGTTCTTCGGTGGTATCCAATTTCCAGACCAGACAAATGCTGGGGCACTATCTCAGATAAGATCACGGATGCTATTTCTAGCCATATCATATCCCAACATCGCTATAGGACCTATCTGTGTCTATGCGATGTAAATATGTAGGAATGAACACTATTCAAGTTGCCTACTTCTAGTTATCTGAACGGCTACTCGAGTCATGTAAATTAGCCTTAAAAATCATGTCAAAACCGAATTCCTCCTGCCATATCTTTCTGGTATGACGACGAATCCACCTCATTTCGAGGTTACCGAAACATAAAATTTGATACCGTTAAATGCATCACAAAACATCCAGCTTGCATGCACGATATTAACTGCTAATGGAAAACCCTGTCCGCACGACGATGGAAATTTTACTTATGGTCAACAGTTCGCCTGTGAATATGTCCTCCCTCTTAACTGTTCCGACTTATTTTCTTCTCCTTCTTCAACATTGGTATCCTTTCAGTTTGATTCTATAGATTTTATAACGCTCCTCACTACCATAGTTGCATTGTCTGGCTCCATGGCTAAATAGTTAGCATGCTGGCCCTTGGCCACAGGGGCCCCTGGGCGATTCCCGCCAGGGTCGTGAATTTTAACCATCATTGATTAATTCCGTTGGCACGGGGGCTGGGTGTATGTGTCGTCTTCATCATCATTTCATCCCCATCACGAAACTCAGGTCGCCTACGGGAATCAAATCACAAGATGCTTGTTGTTTAAAGGGGTCTAACATCGAAGGTCATCGGCCCTCGAGTCGAACGTGTCCTCGGACACTCCCAGCACTAAATCAAGCCATACGCCATTTCATTACCATAGTTGCATTAACGTGTCTGTGCATACGCTACATTCGTGTTTGAAGGAGTTTCTGATGCTAAACTGAATGAAATCTTACAATTCCTACTTTTGCGGGTGTTTTCTGGTTATTTTTTCTTCTTCTGAACTAGCACCGTAACTATACAGCTCTTCACTCCATCACTTCACCCTTTTTTCTTTGCTACTTGCTTTACGTCGCATCGACAGAGATAGGTCTTATGGCGACGATGGGACAGGAAAGGGCTGGGAGTGGGAAGAAAGAGGCCGTGGCCTTAATCAAGGTACAGCTCCGGCATTTGCCTGGTGTGAAAATGGGAAACTACGGAAAACCATCTTCAGGGCTGCCGACAGTGGGGTTCGAACCCACTATCTCCAGAATACTGGATACTGGCCGCACTTAAGCGACCGCAGCTATCGAGCTCGGTACTTCACCCATTATAATACACGGAGTTGTCTCTCTATTAAATTTAATTTCTGCTTTGTCTCCCTTTGCTTGCCCTATTTTGCTATTGATGCCATTTCTCATGCAATTCTACCCGCTGTTATGAGTATGGCAATGCAAACCTCTTTTTCTGATACAATTTCTAACACACAGATTAACACATGTGTGCGATTTGTAGCGCATGTACAGTATGTACTTGGCCCAGTGTTATGTCCGGACGCTCCTCCTGAAACCGAACCTTTGTGGACGGATGTATTCGGTATTGCGTGCGTGTATGGTGGTTAGTAGTGGTGTGTTTTGTATGGATGAATAGGTGTGTATTAGAACATGTATAAAACACAGACACAATTCCCCAGCCAGAAGAATTAACCACACGTGACTGAGATCCGTAAGTCAAAACCGGGACCTTCTGAACCAAAGTACACTGTGCTGAATTTTCTGTATATTGGTGCTTGATGAGTCGTCTGGAAAGAATTAGAAAGTCTCATCAGCCTATGACCAACGCTGAAATAATATAATTAAAATATTCGTCATTTGCGTCTGAAGAAGTGTAGCAGTATCTTAGTCAAGATAATGAGCAGCTTGTCCGTTTTGACATGGCATAATCCCAAAAATATATCGTATCCAGTCCCTTATATAATCTTTCTTGGCACCACAGACATTGAGACACCTTGATTTGACGACTGACTCGTGTCTTTCTTATGACAGAAGTTGGTCTTTTGTGAGTTACATTGATAACTGAGGCGCTTAGAGCTAGATAATGCTCAGTCAAACACTGACCAAGCCATTGGCGCAGAGGTGTATGAAGAAATCAAGACATAACAGCGCATACTCTTTTGCTATTTGTGCACTTGATTATTTTATGGACTGTTATGAACCTTCATATGTCTCCTGTAAAATTCACTTAACGTGGCTCAGCATTATTTAGCCTCAAGTGACTCAATTTATCTCAGTAATAACAGATATTTATAAGCGTCTACTGTATTCATGTCAGTGTGTGAGACCGGTGTCACTACTCTTAGATCAGAAGGAATCTTAAATGTCCTGATGGAGCTGAGTGAACCCTGTTCAGACCGTCTTAACTGTATAAAGATTGAAGAGAGTCAAACATAATCCTGGACAAACACTACATACAGTGCCCAAGCATTTTGGTACATGATACGGATGATCAAATTACACTGGTGGAAAAATATATCCAAACACAAAGAAGGGGTTGTGCTAGATTAGCAAATGTTGATAGGCGTGTTTATACATCTGAAAGATAACATTGATTCAAATTTCCCGCAAATCGCTATAGCGAGGCGCTAGTAGCGGCCCCATGACATTGCACATCAGGTTTGCTTTGAATACGGGATGTTCTGTGCGAAAGCGTTAGATTACCTGTGAGTTTCGACGGAGAGACTATGAATGTGTCCAGCATGGTCTTAGGACGACGAAGAGTTCAGTATCAACAGCTCCATGCGGTTGAACGAGGTCATATAATACGGCTATGTGAAGGTGGAATTTCCTTCCGTGCTATTGCAGAACGACTTGGTATTAATGTCTTCACTGTGCATCGTGCTGCCAGCAGTGGTCACAAGAAGGTACGCTCGCAAGGAGACTGGGCTCCGGACGTCCCCGTGGCTCACCGACAGGGAGGACTGTCATATTCGGCGTATCACTGTGGCGCAGCGGACTGCGTCTGTAGTAGCAATTCGAACGGCAGTTGGCACCACAGTGACGCAAGGAAGTGTTCGAAATCGGTTACTTGAAGGACAGATCCCAGCCAGACGCCCTGCGGCGTGCATTCCACTTACACCAAACCTCCGCCGTCTAAGACTTCAGTGGTGTCAAGCGAGAGGTCATTGGATGATGGAGTAAAGGTCCGTTGTGTTTTCCGAAGAAAGCCGGCGCTGCCTTGGTGCCAGTGGTGGCCGTGTGTTGATTAGAAAGAGGCCAGGTGAGGGCCGATATTCCACCTGTCAGCGGCGTCAACACACTGGTTCTACACCGGGAGTTGTGGACTGGGGAGCAATTTCCTACGATAGCAGGAGCACTCTCGTGGTTATCCCATGCATCCTGACTGCAGATGTGTACGTCCATCTGGTGATTCCACCGTTTGTGCAGTCATTTATGAACAGCATTCCTGGGGTTGTTTTCCAACAGGATAATTCACGCCCCCAATGCCGCTCTTGTAACCCAACATGCTCTACAGTGTGTCGATATGTTACCTTGGCCTGCTCGATCCCCCGATCTGTCCCCAATCGAGTATGTACTGTACATCATTGGAGGACAACTCCAGCGTCATCCTTAATCGGCATTACCCGTCCCTGTATTGTCCGACCAAGTGCAACAGGCATGGAAATCCATTCCACAAGCTGACATCCGGCACCTGCAGGACACATTGCATGCACGTTTGCATGCCTGCACTCAACAGTCAGGCGATTACACCGATTGGACCAGCATGGCACATTTGCGATGACACTTCTCGAGAGGATATTAACCTTTAATCAATTAAATATGTTACCTAGAAAACTATAATGCCATGATTTCCATATTCATCAATCCCTATTTCATGGTGTTTGGATATTTTTCCCCGCCAGTGTCCCTCTAGCCCCGAAACTGATACAAAATAATCACGCTAAACATCTTTTCTCGGTTTAATATACATCCAAACTGATCTCACCTGCTGATCCCCACAATCAAAATTATCTGGATAAATCCGACTGCTCGTAGTAGTACTGAGGATGGCCTGATCATCCAGTCAAATAACTCATATTTATAACTACACTCTTAAATCCGACGTTTCTCGCTTCAGTTTTCTATTTTTACATTTCTCTCTCTTTCTTTCTTTCTTCTCAGTTACGTACTAGGTAATGTAATACGCCAAATACCTATTGTATTATAGGGACTCATTTCTAACTCAAACAGTTTAATAAACGTAATACTTGTTTCACTGCCATAAGTGGGCAATGTACTTCATCATTTTTGAAACAGATATAACAGGCATGTTAAAGAAGACTGTAAGTGTGTCTGGGATGTCATCGAAACGACTTAGCGTTCAACCACGAAACTGTCAGGGACACGCATTTAGAACGGAGGAGTGTCTGCAAGTTCTATATGATTGAATCCATTCTACGTTACATACAACCCAGGGACAAAAATGTTTCGTTGTGAAGTGTTAATTATTTCTGTACATCTAATTGTTCTTGTTAGCACATGTCTAGTTTGCATATTTACCTAAATATATTTCAAACTAGTACCTCTTATTCCTAAGGCTTTGCCTCGTCCTCAATAGCAACAAAATGGAGTTAAATAAAACAAGAGAAATGCTTGAGTATCATAAGAAAATCATTACCAATTTACGAAAATTCTTCATACATCCACGCGAAATAATTTCTTTCTCTCCGTCTGTCATGTTGGGTAGCTCCGGAGGTAGAACGCTGGCCTTCTGAACTCAAGTTGGCGGGTTAGATTTAGCTCAGTCCAATGGTACTTGAAGGCGCTCGGATACGTCAGGCTGGTGTTGGTAGACTTAATACCACGTTTAAAAAATCCTGCGGGACAAAATTGTGGCACTTCGATGTCTCCGAATACCATAAATTTGTCAATAGGACGTAAAACCAATACAGTTATTATATTATTATTATTATTATTATTATTATTATTATTATTATTATTATTATTTACCTTATTCTTTCTTTCCTGGTCTTTTCCAGTTTATTGGAGTCGGCACGCCATTTTGATTAAGAGAAGTTTACCATCCTTGTGTGCAGGGGTGTATTCTTTATTATGTGTTTCTGTCGTAGTTGATAGTGTGTTGTGTGTAAATGAATAGTTATACTTTAAGGCAAGCTCTAATGCCCATACTCAAACTAGAGGAATTAACTACATGCAGCTGGAATTCTAGGCAGTGTCGGGAATCGAACCCGAACCCTTCTGAACTGAAAGACCCTAAGCTGACGAGAAGCCGAAATGTACGAGGAATATGAATAACAAAATTAAAATCTTCGCAGTATTGAACAATATGATATGGTAAATATTTTCCGCGCCATCATTTAGACATGTGAAAGTAATTTATAAATAAGTACAGTCATAGGCATATTCAAGAGATTAGTAGCCCTGTGGTATTCTAACTTACAATTATTCTTTGTTATGTAAAGCTATCATTATGAAAGCATACTTCCAATAGGATTTTTATTCATGCCAGTTAAAATTGGATTGTGAGTGAAGATTGGCTAACAATTAGCGGTAAAAGGATTGCACGTTCATGAGGCTCTAAGAGACAAAGGCTGTTAATTATTGCTACAGATTTTTCTGAAGCTTCTATATGATCCCCGCAATATAAGCTTCTTACGTGCTCCATGGGATGAATGTGCGAATCTCTCAACCCTAATCGAGCAGGTACAATTCCGTCAATAGAAAAATAGCAACTAACAGGCTAGTGTGTGTTCCAATAGAAGCGAAAAGCAAGTCCGAAGAGAAGAAATCTACATCATTCTGATAGTCAATGATAATCAAAATCTAGAAATCTTTTCTCCTTTAGCAGGTTAGCAAACTTGATTTGCTAACTCGGCGGGGCCACACAGTTTGGTCTGCCTCTGCTATGCAGAGTCCTGGAGGGGCGTGCCTTTCCAGCTGATGAGTCCAAATGGCACGTCTGGACGAAACTCTGCATTATGCACACGGCCTAACCACCCAAAAGCTGGTTCTATTGCTGTGATTATAAGATCTGCGGCCGTGAAAGCCTTTTTTTGATGTTTTAATATTAATATTATTATTAATAATAATAATAATAATAATAATAATAATAATAAATGAAGAAAACCCATTCACACAACATACACACAATGACTCACACAACTCAGTTTTATGTTACCAGGAAAAACATTCTGCAGGCAGATTTGAATTTATGAGAGGAAGTAAGGTGCCGAATGTCCATTGGGAGTGTATTCCAGAGTCTCGATGCGGTAACTAATAAGGAATGATTGTAGGAATTCGTTCGACTTAGTGGAATTTCAAGTAAGGCACCAGAACGGGTACTAATTTCATGGAATGAGGAAAGGAAACGAAAATTAGAAGAGAGGTAAGCAGGAGTGTTCGTCGAGAGCACTTGGTAAACAAGTGTCATTAGGTGATAATTCCTTCGTTCATTTATGCGTAGCCATTCCAATGTTTTGAAATATGGTGTAACATGAGTGTCATATCGCAGTTGGAAGGCATATCGTATGCATGAGTTTTGTGCTCGCTGAAGTCTCAAAGCTTGTTCAGCATTTAGATTGACTAGTACTGTATCACAGTAGTCTAAAATTGGGAATACTAGTGCTTGGATTAATTTTAATTTAAGTTTTTGAGGAAAAGAATTCCTGTGACGTTTCAGGGGATATAGAGCTGCATGAACCTTTCTACATACATTTGTTATGTGTTCATTCCAGGTCAGATTCTCATTGATGGAGATTCCAAGATTAGTTACATTTTTAAGGTACGGTACAGCAATGTCATTGATTATGATTGGAGGAGGATTGATATTGCTTATTACATGTAATAATTTAGAGTTTCCTATGATAATACTTTGTGTTTTACGAGGATTTAGGAGTAAGTGGTTGTTTTTAGCATAGGCGGTAAGCCTTTCAATATCCGAATTAATGTGCTGAACTGTTTCATGTAAATTGTTTGTAGTGGTGTGTTTGTATACCTGCATATCATCAGCATATAAGTGGTAGTTGCAATACTGAAGTGTGGAAGATATGTCATTAATATGCAAGACGAACAGTAAGGGCCCTAGAACAGACCCTTGAGGGACACCGGATGATTTTACAGCCCATTGGGATCATTGATTGTTTACCACTACGCACTGGCGACGATTTGTAAGGTACCACTTAAAAAAATTAAGGGCTATCGAGCCGATATGCAGAAAGCGTAGCTTGGATAATAGTATGTCTATATTTACCGTGTCGAACGCACTACTAAAGTCAAGGAGTGTCAGTATCGTCACCTGCCGTTTGTCCATTGCTAGTCTTATGTCATTTGTTACCCGAAGAAGTGCAGTCGTAGTACTGTGTCCCTTTCTGAAGCCAGATTGCAATGGGTCAAAAAGAGAATGCCTGGTTAAGAATTCTACTAGCTGCTCGTGTACAACTCGTTCAAGAACTTTCGAGAGAGGGGGACGAATCGAAATAGGCCGGTAATCAGATGGCGCATTTGCTGTGGTACCTGTATGCTTTAATATTGGGGTTACTAGAGCATTCTTCCATGCAGTTGGAAACGTCCCGGTGGTGAGACAGTGGTTTACAATGTGGGTAATAATTGGTAGGACCGCGCCAATAATGTTTTTTATAAAGCCTATTGGATGTTATCTGCTCCTTTAGCTTGTGACTTAACTGAATTTAAAATACGCTTTACATCATTTACGCTGACAGAGTGAAAAGAGAAATTATTTTGGTTTTCTGTACGGTCACTGATTATTTTATTTAGATTGATATGATTTTGAGGTTGAGATTCCTTTATTGGGTTAGTTACGAAGTGAGAGTTAAGTGTATCGAGAGATATAGTTGGCATATGTGGCTCTTTGCATTTTCCAACACCCATAGCTCGAAGTTCGTTCCAGGTTTCACGTGCATTTAAATTCCGTGTTACATTTTTAATGTGATTAAATTTGCTATTGCGAATTAATTGCTTTGTTCTGTTACGTAAAAGACGATATTGTTCGAAATCTAATTCATTATTTGTTTCCTTGTATCGGCGGAACATTGCGTCACGGCGAGCCATTGTTGCTTTTATATCGCTTGTTAACCAAGGTGCAGGCGAGCGAGTGACTCTAGCTTGCCTAACTGGAGCATGTTTGTCATATAGTCCTACGAGTAGAGAGTTAAATCTTCTCACTTTCATGTCTGTGTCCTGTACCTGCTTTATATCTTCCCAAGGTAAACTGTACGCATCATTTTGGAGTTGTTGTAGATCGATATTTTTCAGATCCCTATAACTAATGTATTTAGCTCTGTATTTCGGTACACGTAGAGAGTAGCACAGGTAAATTAAATCATGAGTTGATATGCCAGGTACAGGAAATTGACCGTACTTCAGAACTTTATGCGGGGTATTTGTAACTAGGAGGTCAATTCCAGTATGGCTTGTGTATTTAAGTGTATGAACATGATTCGTTGCATCAAGCGGTAAGATCGTCATGTCGACGGAGGTAAGTAGATTGCTGATTCGTTCTGATTTGCCAGTCGGGGCTAAGATATTTGAGTTAAAGTCACCAAGAATTACTATATTCTCGTAGGTTGGTACTAGTTTGAGAAGGTCAGATTCAAGGTCAGAAATATTAGTAACATTCGGTGGTTTATAGACAACTCCTACCAATACTTTTTGACGGTTAATTATGGTCTCAGCAAACATATATTCTGTATGTGGAGTGATGCCAGATGATGATCTGATAATTATTCTACATTTAATATCATCTCTACAATAAACTGCTACACCTAAAAATAAAATTCAGCAAAGTGACTTCTAATCAGTTATCGGTGATCACATTGTGTAGTATTCTACGACAGAGTGTACGTGACATTCACGTTGTACCACTTACAGTGGCAAATAAATTTCGTATTTTGAAAAACATGTTGTTCATATACATTAACCTCTGTGTTATTACTTATTGATATTCATGTTGTTTTGCACTGCAGGTAGAAAATTTGCAGTTTCATGAAAGGGAATTTAGAACAAAATTCAGATGTGTTAGTCAGTCACACAACGAGATAAGTTAGTAAGCCACACTACTCCATTGCAAAATGTGCTTCAATGTTAGCTTTAAATTTATAATGAAATATTAAAAATTCATCTCTAAACAGTATTTCAGAAAGTATTATTAGGAATGAAATTTCAGAAAAATCTGTCAAGTACCACATTCATCTGAAAATGGAGTTGACATTTACGGCAGTCAAACACACGCTTTTTAAGATGATAAATATTATACTTTTCCTTTGAAAGCGAAATAAATATATTTACCTTAAGTTACACTTTCCTCAATGGAAATTGTAAATGCAATACATCGCACGATTTAGGCGATTGAGTGAGTTGGCTACGAGTTTCGAGCCGTGCAGCTGTTAACCTGCCTGCGGAAGATGGTAGGTTCTGACCCTAATATTGGCAATCTAGGATCTGTTTATTTAGTGGTTTCTCATTTGAAGGCCACGATCATTTCCTTCTCAGATCTAGTCTCTTTATGTCCTATTGTCACCAAATAGCCTGGCTGTTCTGGCAACGTTACATCCCTAGCAAAACTTTTAGATATTTTGCTACCAACATCTATACATCTGTAAATTGCTCAGAATTTGAATTTGAAAAGAATGGTATTTCTGTATCGGTCATGTCCACAGTAAAAAGAAAAGGCATTTTTTACTTTTCCGTAATTTAAGTCTGTCTGTCTGTCTGTCTGTCTGTCTGTCTGTCTGTCTGTCTGTCTGTCTGTCTGTCTGTCTGTCTGTATGTATGTATGTACACGCATCACGAGAAAACGGTTGAAGAGAATTTAATGAAAATCGGAATGTAAAGTCGGGTGATGAACCGCTACAATCTAGGCTATAAATTATTTTAATCACGCTGAGTGAAATGGTAGTTTATGGGAAGGCCTAAAATTGAATTCTCAAATATTTATATTATTAGCAGTCCTATCGATAAATATTACATAACAAGTTATACAGAATTAAATTTCCGATCACTTACTTCATACATTGTTACTGTATCGGCTTTGATGACACAGCTATTCATGAATTTGTATTTTTGTTGCCGAGCCACGAAAAAATGGGTTAACAGAATTTAATGAAAGTCAGTATATAGAGTCGGGGAATAGGAAACTACAGTCTAAGTTATAAACAATTTTATTCGCCCTGTATGAAATAACAAAAGCTATAGAGAATACAATTTCCGACCATTTATGTTTTATTCAATTTTACCGTACCGACTATGATAAGAGTGGTATTTTAGAGTCGGAAGAAAACTAAATATGAAGGCCTACAATATTGAAAGCGCATAACATCGATCAACAATAACTTCACATTGACCATTGTTTGTGGTGATGTTCTTTGTCTCTTATGCTGCCACTCAACTCCGATAGATGGGATTACTGCTGCGTATCGAGTATAACAGCCTGATTGAATATTGGCGGGAAATAGCTGGGGAGTTAGAAAACTTTCTTCTTTAGCATGTAATTCCTCTGGTTCATACATTTTCTGATGCCATTCTGCTGGTATGTAACTCACTGGTTCATCGTAGTATTCCAGCTATTCGAACCTTACTCCGACGCGCTGATTTGAGTGAGCAGTGTGCACTCTTGAGGCAGAGACTCAGTAGTAGTAGTAGTATGACCTGGTCTAGAATTACAATTTAAGCATATTCCAAATTATAGCACCACAATTCACTAAATAACTTAAAATTCAACCGTGAAAGGAACCGTTTCTTAAAAATAGCTTCTTCCTCTTCACTTTTATTAAATTCTTCATTCATTTTATTCAAAATTAGCAGTGAAGAAGGGGTTTCTCCTCTGGCTTGGAGGAAAAAATTGCCTCCAAGTCGGATAGATTCTTCCGCCGCCAGTGTAGTGAACTGAGATGTTTCCGACACATCGGGTACTCCTAGGAAACTGATTAGCAAAAGGGCATAGTTTTTGCCCTGGGACTCTCCACTATTCGACCCCACCCTTTCCGGAAAAAGACTAATAGTGTTCACGGATCACGGCTGTCTGCAGCCTGGTCATTCCAGCTCTGAACTTTGGACTGTTAGATCGGCAGCGTAGTACTGTTCATTAAAAGTGAGAAACTGTGTGTTTTTTCATTTGATTATTTCATGTGAAATCATTGCTTTTACTCGCGCCATTCCTACTAACGTCATTGTAATGACCTGTGTTCATTTCAGTTGGGAAAACCACTAAGACAGTATTTCTGAGGATGTAGAAAGGCAGGTTGAGAGTGAATGTCTGCCATTATAATGCAATTTCCCAACCTGATTGTGACAGATGGTAGGCAGGCGGGCCTGCCATTACAATGGAAATTCCCTAACGCAGTCTTCATTTATGAGAAAAGACGTTTGGTGATTTCTCCGTCGTGTTTCCAGGGTAATGTTAAGAGCTATGCAATTTAATACAGTCTTGCTCACGACGTGTACACTACCTAACCTAGAATTTTGTATACAATGTAGAATTCCGTAGCGAAGCACGGGTACATCAGCTAGTTTACTATAAATATCAGTCAGTCACACATGGAACTACTCTGTTATAGGTTTTAAGAGACATCGCAGTGTCCTGCAGAAATTCGTTGATATGTGTATGCTAAAGATTTGGAGTTGTATTTAAACATCTTCGAATGCTACCAACTTGGACGAGGATTATGTACCGTATGCTGCCTATGCCGTGGACGATATCTTCTATGAATGGGAGTGTTACTTAATAATGTTAGGAGTAGATTACTTTGACATGATGATGTTGAACTGATCAGTAAAAATTTTAATTTTCTGATTTCAAATTATGTACCACGTGCTGTCTGTGATCAGCACATTCAAATTAACAATACCTGATTAATCGTTGCCATTCCATAAAATCCTTTGCGACTAATGTAAGTAGTCTGTGTTATATCAAGCGGTAAATTAAAAGCTGATGTATACAGGTTTCAAGTTCGTGTGTTCTCTAGCGAGGACAAAGGATGTGTCCAGTTCCAGGTCGTAAAGTTATGAATTTCTCTAATGAAACCGAACAAGTATTAGGAGGTATCCTTTTAATGGAGTGTCAATGATGTTGCGCACGATCGTATCAAGTACAGATAACGCAATCTTTTTGTATGATCTGGGGAAGTTACATCGTTTTCTTAAGAAAAAGTCAAATTAATTGTGTATACTAAATGAGATTCTTTGGTATTCATCCTACTGACCCCGAAGACCAAAGGAGAAAATGTAACAAGACAGACCTCACATACGATAGAAACAATGCCAGGAGAAATATGAAGAAAAAACAGAAGAAGAAATTCTTAATCATCAGTCCATACGTAACACGTAACATTAGTGATTCAGTCGAACAGGACTGCCTACTTCCTGTGAACGAAGCATTTTGAACGTATTCCATTTTCTCGAGAATTTCTTGTTGGATTTTTAAAATAATCATACCCCTCAATTTACAATGTCTATGAATGAAATGATAAGTGTAGAAAACATTGGTTTTATTTCAAACTGGAAGTTGATATCATTATCTCGGTAGGTACATTCCAGAAAAAGTTCTTTACAAGTTGCTTTCATCGCACCGACACAGATAGATCATATGGCGACTATGAGACAGGAAAGGGCTAGGAGTGGGAAAGAAGTGGTTGTGGCATTAATTAATGTGTACCCCCAGCATTTGCCTGATGTAAAAACGGGACTCCATAGAAAACCAGCTTCAGGGCTTCTGACAGTAGGGCTCGAACCCACTAGCCCCCGAATGAAAGCTCTCAGCTGCGCTCCCCTAAAGGCACAGCCAACTCACTCCGTTCCGGAAAATTATCGCAAGTTTGATTATGAGCACATAGGCAGCATTACCAAGAAATAAAACAGATTTTCGGTATCTTCAGGAATTTAAAAGTTATTTGAGGTGAACATATTAGCCGACTCACCCTATATGAAGGTCGAATCAACTGCATCTCTTCTCTCTTGAACCTGTGCAGCCTGCTACGTATTAAACGTATGTTAGTCATAACTCACGCAACAACCTACAGCTACTTGATGTACACATAGCCTGATATAGGCTTCTCCATACAGGACCAAAACCACACAGGATGTAGTCTGTGAGGCCCATATAGAAAACAAAGAAACAAAAAAAAAATATCCGTTGTATGCAGTGGCGAGTCGACTTCTCTGAATATTTTTATCAAATGTTGTTCTACTGCACAAATTATATCAAACCCTATAACCGTCACTGGATAATTGCGTATCTGATTAGACCAAAACACTATTTTCTTTTAAGGGCGAAGGACAGACGCGGTATAGGTTAGGACCAGTTAGATATAATATCTGATCATGAGCACCGAGCAAGTTGTCTAGCCGTTCGGGTAACGTAGCTGTCAGCTTATATTCGGGAGATAGTGGGCTTGAACCCAACCCACCGGAGACGACGGGTCCCTTATACCAATATACTCAGAAGGTATCGCAGAACAACCTCCAACAGTTTGTCAGTGGAGTTCGGTTTCACCCTGTACAGTATATCAGAAATAGAAGACGAGGTACGACACATAACAACTGAAAGCATTTACATTTGCATAGAGCTGCGACGTGAAAATGTGATAGTGCTGCTCTTCTTTACTATTGTCGCTGTATCGCTATGTAGGTTAATTCCTCCTCTTATTACCTCCAGTTCATTTCTTTTAACTACCCCCTCAGGGAAACTGTAGAAAGAAACATGGGATTCTAGCGTTAATACCGAGCTAATAGGAACTAATCTACCAATGCTGGTTGAAAAAGTCAGAGTGTTTTACCTCAGATAAGGGAGTGGGATCCTTAATGCAAATATAACTACCATTACTGGAATTAATGAGCAAAACATTACATATAGCAAAGCAAAGCAAAGTCACCTCCGTACAGGCCATGAAGGCCCTTGGAGGAGTGCAAGGTAAAGGCTTCCACCATTGTTAACCTCGGCGCGTGATGGGGTAGAGTGGTTAGCTCTACGCCCGACCGCCTTTTCCCCCAGGAATTAACCTGGTACTCATTTTTGGTGTAAGCTGAGTGAACCTCCGGCCATATGCACCTCGGGAAATGGAAATCTCGTTTCTTAAATTTTACGACTTCCTGACGGGGATTCGAACCCACATCCTTCCGGGCGAACAGAGCACGCCTTTACCGCCTCGGCCAGGCAGCCGCTAAACATTAAATATAGTTAACATTATATCTGCAAATATATATGTACAATGTTTGAGTTGATATTTGATTAATGTTAGGGGGTTATTTTGCAGTTTTTCTTCGTCCCTGTGTACGTTTGAGAAAAGAAAATACGAGGGCTGTGAATAAAGTAGTGGCAACGTAGTCCAGATACTCGCAGGAGATCGGGCATGCGCAAATAAGATATGGCAGCGGTCAGGTGATGCTGTTGTCGATGTGTAGTGTGCATTTGGCGTGCAACCAGATGGGAGTATTATTGATGTGTGGTACTGAAGTCAACAGTGTCGATTTCAACGCTATAAATCATGCTTTCAAAAGGTGATCAGCGATCGTGGATTAAAATCGAGGGTGACTGTGGCAAAAGTGCATCATATTTTTTTTTACAATTGGCTTTACGTCTCACTGACACAGACAGGTCTTATGGCGATAACGGGACAGGAAAAGGCTAGAAATGGGAGAGAAGTGGCCGTGACTTTAATTAAGGTATACCCCGGTCATGTGCATGGTGTGAAACTCGGAAACCAAGGAAAATCATATTCGGGGGTGCCGACAGTGAGTTTCGATCCAACTATCCCCCAAATGCAAGCTCACAGCTTGCGCTCGTAAACGCACGGCCAGCTCGCACGATCAGAATGTTATAGAGGATTACGTGAAGCCCGTGCGAGAATGCATTACCGTATAGGACGGTTGTACGATGGATTAAAGCGTTTCGTATGGTTCGAAATGAGACTGCAGATTTGCACTGCAATGGTCGGTCTTCCATTCCTCAAGATCAGATTGGCATCGTGAATGGTCTTGTTTCCGTAGACCATCGATGGACTGTCCGGGAATTATTCGTAGAGGTTGGTCTCAGTCATCAAACGATGTGGCACATACTGACGAAATATCTTAGCATGAGGAAAATTGCGTCCTGTTGGGTTGGTTCTGTACCGACGTACAGAAATGACACCGGTATGCACTGGCTGACATTCACCTGGACAGATGACGCTTCGAAGTTAGATGTATTTCAGCAGCATAATTTTGCAATGGATGAGACATGTGCACGAGTCTACGAGCCTGAAATAAAGCGTCAGTCGAATGAATGGCTGCACCTAGGTTCGCCACGTCCACAGAAATTTCAACAGGAACCCAGTCGGGAGAAGCTTATGGTGATTGTGACATACCACTACGAAGGTTCTATTCTTACGCAAACTGTGGCTCCTGAGGGATGAGCACAATTGCCAATTTCTGGAGCGACAACTGCGTTCTGCTATGCGGCGCAAACGTCCACGCTTATTGCGAGGCGATCGCCCTATCGTGTTGCATGGCAACACACATTGACATTTCGTAAACACTGTCAAGTTCTTGTTGCAACGGTGGTATTGGTAGGTCTTGGAATACCCTCCGTACTCATCAGAAATGAATTCTTGTGACTTCGACCTGTTTCCAAAGTTGAAGGAACCTCTCCGTGGCCGTCGATTTCGTGATGTAGCATCTGTACTCCGCGCAGTTGGGCGCTCCGTCGTTGTCATCAACAGAAAACACGTTGACAGCGGTCCTCACCGGCTTCCCGACATTTGGAAAAAGGTAATTGATTTTGCGGGTGACTACATCGAAGGAAGCTAATGCAACTGTTCTTGTTATTTCATTAAATATTTCCACTACTTTATTTACAGCCTTCGTATGAGTACTCTAGTGGGACCTATGGCAGAATGTGTGACTTTTGGAAGTAATATTCTGTTCTGTCCCAGAATAAGTACTCAATAGGCACATTTATGGTAGCTTCTCTCAGCAATGGAAGTCCACGCTCGAATCTCTGAACAAATAATTTTCCGAATTCTACAGAACATTATTTAGGTGCATTCCATACATTTCTACGAACCAAGCAATAGTTAAATATGAGATTAATCATGCTGAATCGAGTTTTAAGTCACATTGGCAATGACACTATGTAAAATAAGATCTGGACAAAGTAACGGTGAGACAGGTTTATCTTGGATTCCGTGTTTACTCTGTCACTTTAGTTGTAGCCATAGGCTACTCCAAAATGACATATTGTTCGTCTGACCAAAGATGTACAGCAGTCTTGTCACGGTATTTTCCAATTATTCTTTGATATGTGTTGCTTCCCTCCATAGGGATTATATTAAACACAGTTTATCTGATGAAACAGATTTAGATCCCTGTAGTCAAAATGACCTTTTACACAGCTTCCAGACGGTCCGTCTGAAGCTCTTCTGGAATGGATGACAGTGACAGAGGGATATTTTTCTTTAACTTCGCCAGCGTAAAAGTAGGTAACACTGGCCTCAGACCAAACTCCATGGCGCAACAGCCCCGAAGGGCCATGGCCTTCCAAGCGACCGTTACTCAGCCCGGAGGCCTGCAAATTACGAGGTGTCGTGTGATGTACACGATGAATCCTCATGGCTGTTATTCTTGATTTTCTAGACCGGGCCTTCATCTCATCGTCAGATAGCTCCTCAATTGTAATCACTTAAGCGGAGTGGACCTCGAACCACTCCTCAGATCCAGATAAAAATCCCTCACCTGGCCGAGAATCGATCCCGGGCCCTCCGGATAAGAGGCAGGCACTACACCCCTACGCGGCGAGGCCGGCTAACACTCGCTTTACATACGAACATTCTGTCACGATATTCACATTACTTCGTATTTTGATAGAAACATTATCCTAAAAGTTTCGCGAAAAAATATTTGTAGTGTCTGTGGTTAAATTCCTGCTACGAATAATGATATTCTCAACAAATACCTCGTACTGACATGTTTGAACTTTGGAACGATGCTCGATAATTTTAGAATGTAATTTCCATCAGAAAGACATACGTACATCTTCGAAAGCTGAAGGGGAATTATGTTTTGTTGCTGAACTGAAATGTATGGTATTGCAAGAGTTGTCTCATTAAACTATAGTGCGTCGGGGTGATAAAGTGTTTTCCTGACGGAAATAGGGATGAACCCTTCACTTGCAAATCTACCATGAAGGATACCCATATACTTTATCAAGACACTCCACAAACCCACAGGGACTACGTACATAGATCAGAACCTAAAATACCAATAATATACAAGGTCAATCTCCCTAAGAGACATTTGTACGAGTAGTTTACGCGAACTTAGTAGGTAGTTGTAAGTTCCGATTAAAAAGAAGCTAAGGAGGCTAGGTCAAAATCTGCCTCGAAAATAGTTGATCGGGAAGTAACAGGGCCCAAAGTATTAGGATGTTACGATGGATTGTAAGATAGCATGTAAGTGAATATAATCAAATTGGAAGTAGAGAAAAGAATAAAGTGAACGGAAAAAAATTAACCTCGCATACATTATGTCCAGTTATTAACATTAACAGTAATAGTTTATGTAACATATGGCTTGCAAATCTAATCTTAGATTAAAATAAATCCCCTATTTTTAAGACAAGGCTTAGCAAGGCATCTTAGGCTTGTTCAAAACTCAATATTATTTTTTAACTCGAGGTTTAAAAGAAAATCCCACAATAAGATCTTATAACATATTAATTCACAACTATAAAAAGACATGATTCCTTAACCAAAGGCCCCTGAATCATAAAGGTTGTATTAAAGAATAGTTCTTTCTTAGTCCGTTTACCCTCCAGGGTTTGTTTTTCCCTCGGACTCAGCCAGGGATCCCACCTCAAACGCCTCAAGGGCAGTGCCCTGGAGCCTGGGACTTTGGGTCGGGGATACAACTGGGGAGGAGGACTAGTACCTCACCAGGCTGCCTCACCTGATATGCTGAACAGGGTCCTTGTGAGGGGATGGGAAGACTGGAATGGATAGGCAAGGAAGAGGGAAGGAAGCAGCCGTGGCCTTAACATAGGTACCATCCCGGCATTTGCCAGGAGGAGAAGTTGAAAACCACGGAAATCAACTTCCAGGATGGTTGAGGTGGGAATCAAACCCCCCTCTACTCAGTTGACCTCCCTAGGATGAGTGGTCCCCGTTCCAGCCCTCGTACCACTTTGCCTGGAGGAGAAGTGGAAAACCACGGAAATACACTTCTCCTCCAGGTAAATGCCACGATGGTACCTAAATTAAGGCCACGTCCGCTTCCTTCCATCTTCCTTGCCTATCCCTTCCAGTCTTTCCATCCCCTCACAAGGCCCCTGTTCAACAGAGCAGGTGAGGCCGCCTGGGCGAGGTACTGGTCCTATTCCCCCGTTGTATTCCCGACCCAATGTCTCAAACTCCAGGACACTGCCCTTGAGGCTTTAGAGGTGGGATCCCTGGCTGAGTCCGAGGGAAAAACAAACCCTGGAGGGTAAACGGACTAAGAAAGGATATGTGATATGGAGTGACGAATGTAGCTTCACTCGGGAAGGTATTTTCCACCATCACAACAGCCATTATCGATCTGCACATGTCACCCGCGAACGTGGATTTCAGGCACGCTTTGGCATAAACCTGTGAGCTGGAATCGTGGGAGGAGTGCTTTAAGGCCCTTACCTATTATCGTACAAGTTGGATGCGCCCCGTTATCGTACGTTTCTGGGCAATACTTTGCCTGACGCTTTAGAAAACGTTGGACTAGGTGTTCGGCGACAACTATGGTTTCAGCATGATGGTGCACAGCCACTCTTTGGAATGACTGTGCGCAACTGGTTAAATGAAGTGTTTCCAGGGAAATGGATTGGTCGTGGAGGCCCAATGTTCTGGCCTCCACTTTCCCCGGACCTTAATCCTTTAAATTTTTATTTGTAGGGAGACTTAAAAGAACGTGTTTATAGTACTCCACCCATGGATGTACAAGAGCTAATAGCTCGCGTGCTTGCTGCATCGGCAATGGTGGATGCAGATATGTTGCGTAGGGACCGGCAAGGTTAGCTCGAGGAAGTGGCGAAGTGTTTGCAAATGCAATGTGGTCGCTTTGAACATTTACTGTAAAGTGAATGTTGCTAGTAATTGTACGTACCGGCTCTGTGAAGATAAGACTGGACGTCAAACGTACACTATGGAATTGCCTCGTATTGTGCGTAGCATAATGGACAATCCAGTGTAGCCTACCTACTCAATTGTGTTTCCTTCTACCGCATTGGATAGAAACGATGTTACTGTATCCACTATTATATTCTACGTATTCGCTTCATTTGTGCCATGGACGAAACAAAGTGGTCGTTGACGTCTGTGAGAAGTTCATGTTATGTTTGGATGTTTAAATAAAGGTAACTGTAACGGATAGACAGAACATAGTGTATTGCATAGTGGAGGCGTACATTGGATACAATTTGATACATTAACTGAGAAAAAAAATGGCGCGAACGCGACTCGAACATCAGCGCGTCCGCACAACCGGCAATTAAAGCATTACCTCGTCTCACTGAGCTAATGAGACAGCTCCGGCGCAGCGCCGAGTTCATGCAAACTGTGCTTGGCCACGCTGCACGCCGTTAAAGCGTTGCCAGAGCTCCGTTTCTTAACGCGCATTTCTACTAAACCTATTGGTGGGACTAGGTTTTGTAAGATAAACTTTTGTCGTGAATTTCAACAAGGAGCCGCATGCCGACCTCCACGTGCGGCATGTTTTGTTCACCCTGTATAGTACACTCGAAATATGAAGAATGTGATCCAGTGATGACATTTTCAGCAAATACTGATGAATTTTGGATACACATATATGATGCGTGGATGCCTATTTTGAGGGCGTCATTAACACCTTATTTTATTGAATGTACAGAGCAGTGCTGCAGGATGAGACAATCCACAGATGGACACACAACTTGCCGAATAATTCTCCACACCCTTTTTTTCTTTTTGCTATTGACTTTACGTCTCACCGACACAGATAGGTCTTATGGCGACGATGGGACAGGAAAGGGCTAGGAGTGGGAAGGAGGCGGCCATGGCCTTAATTAAGGTACAGCCCCAGCATTTGCCTGGTGTGAAAATGGGAAACCACGGAAAACCATCTTCTGGGCTGCCGACAGTGGGGTTCAAACCCACAATCTCCCTAATACTGGATACTGGCCGCACTTAAGCGACTGCAGCTATCGAGCTCGGTCCACACCTTGTTCGTAACTGTTAATAATATCTTCATCATTGCACCACAAAGTTATCCTCACCGGGCGAGTTGGCCGTGCGCGTAGAGGCGCGCGGCTGTGAGCTTGCATCCGGGAGATAGTAGGTTCGAATCCCACTATCGGCAGCACTGAAGATGGTTTTCCGTGGTTTCCCATTTTCACACCAGGCAAATGCTGGGGCTGTACCTCAATTAAAGCCACGGCCGATTCCTTCCAACTCCTAGGTCTTTCCTATCCCATCGTTGCCGTAAGACCTATCTGTGTCTGTGCGACGTAAAGCCCGTAGCAAAAAAAAAAATCCTCAGGAAGTCAAATGATTATCAAAACAGGTTCATGGCATTTGTATATTTATGAGAGCGGTGTACGTAGCACGCACTCTGCAACCATCATTTAATCTTTAGCTGGTCTGTCGGTCAGGTCATCAGCCCACAGACTGGTTGGATCCTCAAATAGCACCACCAAGGGTTATGTGGTTACAAGTCAACTACAAAAGCCAATTTTAGCACCAAGATTAGGCATACAAGGCAACGTGATGAGTGATGTTGTTTACTATTGCTTTCCCCACTAGGCCAGAACGTGCTACTGCAGTACCAATAATCCTATGAGCAACACCTTTCATAACGCTGAGATGCACTGGTTGTGCTCCGAATGTCATTACTCAGCACCACCTATACCCCGTGTTATTACAGCCAAGGATGAGACTGGGACTTTAGTGGAAGCTGCACTTTACTCTGGCCTCTGCCAAGAGATGGATGCAAAAGTGCTGTATTCATGAAACCTGTAGCGCACCGAGCTCGATAGCTGCAGTCGCTTAAGTGCGGCCAGTATCCAGTATTCGGGAGATAGTAGGTTCGAACCCCACTGTCGGCAGCCCTGAAGACGGTTGTCCGTGGTTTCCCATTTTCACACCAGGCAAATGCTGGGGCTGTACCTTAATCAAGGCCACGGCCGCTTCCTTCCCTTCCCTGTCCCATCGTCGCCATAAGACCTATCTGTGTCGGTGCGACGTAAAGCAAGTAGAAAAAAAACCTGTAGTTTAAGGCAAAAGAACCTTTAAACAATTTAGAATGGCTTGTAGTTCACTCGAAGCGCTGACGTAATATCCAAACGTTACTCAAAAATTAACACTGAAATCGGTAACTTTGAACCGAGCGAGTTGGCCGTGCTGTTAGTGTCACGCCTCTGTGAGCTTGAATTCGGGAGATAGTAGGTTCGAACCCCACAGTTGGCAGTCTTCAGGATGGTTTCCGGTGTTTCTTATTATCACTCCATAATTGTACCATAATTAAGGCCACGGACGCTTCCTTCTTACTCCTAGCCATTTCCTCTGCCATCGTCGCCAGAAGACCTACCTGTGTCATTGCGACGTAAAGCCAGTAGTTAAATTTGTAACCTCGAATTCATCTCCAAGTTTCGAGTTTAAATACTGTGTACTCTGAACATACATATTGACTTCCTCAAACAAGTTTGTTGGGAAATACTGAGTTACAGAAACCTCCTTTACAATCACTTTGAGATTATAACGTTTCTATGACCATAAGAAGTACTCGAACACGTCATCCTAGTGGAGTGTCATTAGGTTTCCTCTCGATCATCCACTCCAGATCTCCAGTAATACGTGGTCACGACAGAGTTGAGGGTTGGTTAGAGAGAATGAAAAGTAGTAGAGCGTGAGAAACGAAGGGCAGGATAAAATAGGATGTTTCTGAGAGACAACAAAACAAACAAATCCCTTTGAACCCCCTGTGGTCCTCTTTCTCTGTCACGGTGAACGAGAAAACTAACCAACTTGTGAAGAAGTCCGATCAAGGGAGAAAGTCGGGCCAAATCACTGCCCGTGGAGCTGGAAAATGCTGCGGCCAGATACAATACAACTCCGCAGACTTGTAAACATGGAAAATTCAATCCCAAAAGAGGCATTAGCCGCACTGAAACATATACACAGCGTGGCTGTAAACTACTTCTCTTGAGCTATATCACGTTATGAGCCACAAGACGTGGGTAAGAACATGGTATTAACTGTTTAGAATTTCCCACAACTGGAAAGGAGTCAACTGTAGTGTATTTTTGTAGATTTGGGAAATAATTTCTTGAAGAAATCTTCGTGCCATAAGATTCTACCTGGTACATTCAACAAAGTAAGTTATTTTAATATCTCTTTGAATCTGTTGTTTTTACGTATTTATATTTATGTATGTTTTATTTTTTATTTTTTAAATTATTGGTCGTACGTTGTGAGTACAGCATGCATGGTTAAAGTGTATAAAATGTTTACAAACTTTTAAACTGCTCATGACGAGGAGGGATTTTAGTCTCAGTCCCAATAATCTGTTCCACTGTAGGATTTCGGATGTTGCCAACATAGAATTTTCCATGTCCTCTTGATATACCAACGGCCGTAGCCGTGTTGAAACACCGGATACCGTGAGATCTCCGAAGTTAAGCAACATTGGGCGTGGTCAGGAGTTGGATGGGTTGCCACGCGCTGTTGGTGGGGGGTAAGGGAATGGAGGAGCGGAAAGGAACTGGCCACCCTACCGCACGTAAACTCCGGCTCAGGAACACCTCTGCGGAGGTTCGGACCTGCCTTCGGGCAGAATAACCCTAACCTACCTTGATATACCCTTGTCTGGCATTCGAACACGGGTACTGATTATTCTGTTTGGGAGCGCCACAGTTGCACTGAGATGGAAATTTGCTCCACTTGTAAAGGAATTGGTCCGAATCCATTAGAGAGCTGTCCGTGTCCACTTTAGTAGATCGAACCCAGTTCCAAGGGTGTTTTTTAAACAGAACTAAAGCTGAGGGATGGTTTCCAAGCTCCATATTCCTTCTCTGACTCCATCGCATTCGATAGAGTGTAAACGCTTGTTGGCGACGAATATTCTTACTCCATGGAAATGAACATTCTGAGCATTGGGTCTTGAAAAGGAAAGGTGACTATTCACACTCGGTAGTTCAGTAACAGTAGAGTATAATGAGAACTTCCAACCATATTCTTTATTGGTAATATTATTGAGGTGATTTACGTATACTTTTCAAAATTATATTTAAAATTATGAAATATAATTGGAATGCAGGGATAAAATTAGTTGGGTTAAAATTACTTAGGATAAAATTACTTCATAGTGTAATGCGCAATATAAGCAAGGAATTGAGCGTAGGTATATTTGGATTACACCAACCAAAAAGCAAGGAAGTAGGAAGAAATAGAACAACTGCTGATGCATTTCCTTGGTTAATACAGAGTCGTAGGCTTTATAGGCATTTTTGAAAAGAGATAATGATCAATTCTGGAGGATAAAATCCGTTAAAATCAGTACTGTTCCAGACCACAGACCTCAGGACCGGATCGTTCTTGTATGTTCAGTCTTGAGCCCTAAGGCTGATTGGATCCTCAACAGCTCCGCCATCAGCTGTCATAGATGGTCTAGGCATTACTAAAGAGGGACTAGGGAAATGAAGGGTGAGGTAGTTTCCCGTTGATTTCCTCACCGATCCAGAAGTTGCTATTACATATCAGTCTGCCAAGCCCACCAAAATGCATGCACGAATCGACCCTATAAGCAACATTTTCACACCGTTCATAGCAGGGACTGGCTGCAGAAGGAATGGCATTACTAGCATCGTTCATACCTTAGTCACTTACATATTGTCAAAGCCAAGGATGAGACAGAGACAGGTCAATGGAAGTGACAGAAATGCTCTAGCCCATACCAGAAGACATAGTGCACTGTAAACACTAGGTCCTGCCAGCAAAGGCAAAGATCGTTCTTATGCGCCGAATAGTAGGAAAATGTTCGAAAAGGAAGAGATGGTTAAACAACAATTTCGTAGATCTAGGGTAGTATACTACGAAAACAAAATATTGGCCATACTCAGTGATTACAGATTCAGGAATAGGTTATTGTAGGCAATGAAATGCATTTATACTAACTAAGAGACTACACTGAGAAGTGATTGTAGAAGAAGTTCTTGATTGAAACCAAGTTGCAAGACTTAGACAAAACTAAAGCATTTCCTTCTTATTGCACACGGACTATGGACTATTTACTAAGAGGCATAATTGGCACGATGGGATACAGTTCTGCGAAAATATAGTATACAAATGAACTTATGCTAATGACTTGGTCTTCATAGTATACTATGTTGGAAATCTACTGCTAACCCTCTTGAAAAATATTACTGTTCAGGGAGTATGTTAAGAAAATTAGTATTTCTATGTCGAAAATCGTTTCACTCGGGGGAAAATATAATAGAATTTACTTTCAGGTAACCAGGTAATTCCAAACTGTAAAAATTCGATCATGTTAATAATTATACTTCTTCATTATAGACTGTTATGCCTTTCAGCGTTCAGTCTGCAAGCATCGGTAAATTTACTAATTGCCGCAACAACCCTCTATTTGCAACTAGTCCTGTGACCTCGTATAATTCTGTACCTCTTGTTTTTAAATCGTAGAAAACTGAGTCTAACAATCGTCGGCGTTGTTTCCCTCTACCACTCTTACCTTCCATAACAGAGTCCATTACTTTCCTAGGTAATCTGTCCTCCTCCATTCGCCACATATGACCCAACCACCGAATCCGTTTTATGAGTATAGCTTCATCCATTGAGTTCATTCCTAACTTATCCTTTATTTCCTCATTCCGAGTACACTCCTGCGATTGCTCACACCTGTTTTTACCAGCAAGCATTCTCAGTACTTTCATGTCTGTTACTTCTAGCTTATGAATAATATACCTTGAGTCCACCCAGCTTTCACTCACGTAAAGTACCTTGTCTAATTTCTGTAAGTGCTTTGAACCGAGAACTCATTCTACTGCCAATTCTCAAAGCAGCACAATGGTCAACATAAATGCCTTCGACTGATTTAGTCCCTTAGTCCCATTATACCCCTGTACGGCGAACATTTTTTACCTCGGTACTCTGACATACGCCTTCTCTAGATCTACGAAACGTAAACGTAACTGTCTATTCCTCCCGTAGCATTTTTCAGTTACCTGCCGCATACTGAAAATCTGATCCCGACAGCCCCTCTGTAGTCTGAAACCACACTGGTTTTCATCCAACTTCCAAGATGCCAGTGAACACACGTATACTGATTAATTAGATACCTCGATAGATGTTGCAATACTTCCTGTTACACTGCATATAGATATGTGCAATTACTGCTTTTGTGCACTCTTATTACTCTATGAAGCCATTTTGTCCCTGCCTTCTCACTGTACTTCACCATTTCAGGTCTAATTCCACCTATTCCTGCTGCTTTATGACAATGTAGTTCATCTAAAGTCCTTTTCACTTCATCAAGTGTAATAATAATAATAATAATAATAATAATAATAATAATAATAATAATACTAAACGGTTAACGTTCCACTGACCATTTTTACGGTTTTTGGAGGTTCAGAAATGCCGGAAAATTATTCCCGCAGGGGTCTTCATGTATTGGTAAATCTACTGGCACAAAGGTGGCATATTTGAGCACCTTCAATACCAACAGACTGAGCCATGATCAAACCTAAAAACCCGGGCTCAAATACAAGTGCGATATCGTCTGAAGCACTCAGGCCAGCGTGGATCACTGTAAGTTCATAGGATATATCAAAGGCGACAAATCAGAGATAACTAACCAACGTAATAGTGAAATAAGGGTTAGTAATTCATATCAACTCTCTGAACAAAGATCTATTTTGTGCCTGACACGACAATCCAAATTTGGTACTACACAGTGCTTTAGTGTGAACTCTTTACTTGGAACAAAGATATCGTCTGGGAAATCTGACAGTGTTAGAGATCCAGAGTATGTTCTAGATTAAGGAGCCTCTATATGCTAGCAATTTCTGTGCAAATAATTTTGAACGACGACTTTGATATAATAGAAACAGCTAAATCATTTCTCCCAGATACATACCTGAACGCTGGGTTGTAATAATTGCAAAGGCTAAAGTGGAGGAGTAGAAAGTTTCAGGCCACGCAGGTGTTAGCGCAGGACATTCTCAACACAAACCCACGGAAGAAAGATGTTGTAAACAGGAAATCTCTGACAAATGGGTAGAAAGTTGAGTGGCTTTAAAGAGTTGTACTACGCTTGAATTGTGAGAGGACAATCCTTGAGCGATCAAAATGAAGCAAATTTTGAACGAGGCCTATCCGTTACGATCTTTTAACTTCAGGTGATGAGTGGAAGGAAGGAACAAAATTCACAGAAAAGTACAACTGTCACAGTCGTATCCAAATAAAACGACACTTACAAAATTGAAGCTTGTTTATTGAAATTGTGCCAGCATATTCCAACAGTTCACAATTCATCCCATAACCAACTGAAAGGCTCGAATGGTGTAAAGTATACTGATCCTCTGTTGTACTCTGAACCAGATTATTAACAATAAACAGTAAACAGTAAACAGCTTCCTTAATTGAGAAAGGTGAAAGATATAATGAGCTCTCAGTATTGGTGGTAAGTAAACTCGTATCCTCATCCCGAGGTAGAGCAGCTCTTTTTAGGCAAACCCCCAGTGGAGGTGAGCTGCATGTACAATTTCAACCACATACCAGCCCTCCTACCATTCTTAAATTTCTGATAATACCTTGAATCGAACCCCGGCCCCCGAGAACGGCAGCTAATAACACCAATCGTTACGCTACGGAGGCGGACAGTTTTGGTGGTACTTTAAGTAAAAACTATTTGAATTACTGAATTCCAATCGGGATTAATTTGCATTGTATATGTAAACTTTCTCTGGTAATATATGAGTAACATCGTAATTTAGAATACATTCATTGAAATATTTGTTTATACCTTACTAGTTAATTTTGAATTACCAACACAGGTATAAAGATAGCGAGCAAGAAAGCTGATGAAGACATTGAAATGAATGACAGAAGAGAACTCGCAACAAAGAGATAAATTCTAAGTTCGGAGTGATCTTGGTCAGCCTCTGTGGTGTAGTGGTTAACGTGGTTAGACGCCAACCCTGGAGGTCCGGGTTCGATTCCAGGCTTTGCCACGAGTTTGAAAAGTCGTACGAGGGCTGGAACGGGGTGCACTCATCCTCAGGAGGACAACTGAGTAGAGGTGAGTTCGATTCCCACATCAGCCATCCTGGAAATGGTTTTCGTTGTTTCCCATTTCTCCTACAGGCAAATGCCGGGATGGTACCTAACTTAAGGCCATGGCCACTTCCTTCCTTCTTCCTTGTCTATCCCTTCCAATATCATCCCCCGCAAGACCCCTGTTCGGCATAGCAGGTGCGGCCGCCTGGGCGAGATACTGGTCATTCTCCCCAGTTTTATCACCCGACCCACAGTCTGAAGCTCCAGGACGTTGCCCTTGAGGTGGTAGAGGTGGGATCCCTGGCTGAGTCCGAGGGAAAAACCGACCCTTGATGGTAAAGAGATAAAGAAGAAGGAATGATCTTCAAGGATGCACCGTGTGAAGGAGCCTGCTTTGGTGGCGGGGTCATGTGAGAAGAACGGAAAAGTATAGTTTACGTAGGAGAGCAATGGACTTACGAATAAAGCGTAAAAGAAGCAGAGTGAGAACGAAGAGACGATAGTTAGACTAAAATGTTATTAAGTACAATAATAATAATAATAATAATAATAATAATAATAATAATAATAATAATAATAATAATATAATTGAATGTGGCTACTTCTAGCAAGTGCTGCCCTTATAGGGCAGACACCACAACAATGGGGGTCACCACGTGCCATATACGCGATACTGCGCGTCAGTTGGGTGGAGGATAGTGTTCTGTATAAAGCCTGAGTTGTAGGAATGTTTGGGACAACACATATATCCAGCCGTCGAGCCAAGGTAAGCTATGACTCGGCCGGAAATTGAACCCAAGGCCCCAATGACAGAAGGTCAAGACACTGGCTACTCAGCCATAGATCTGGATAATTCAGGGTCAGAGGTTTGAAAATAGAACAGGAATAGGTGCTAGTTGTAGACCGGACGAGTTGGCCGTGCTGTTAGGAGCGCGCAGCTGTGAGCTATTGGGTTCGAACACCACTGACAGCAGCCCTGAAGATGGTTTTACGTAGTTTCCCATTTTCACACCAGGCAAATGCTAGGGTTTTACCTTAATTAAGGCCACGGCCGCTTCCTTCAATCTCCTAGATCGTTCCTATGCCATTGTCGCCGTAAAACCTATCTGTGTTGGTACGACGTAAAGCAAAATTCATAAATTGCTAGTTGTAGAGAGAGGTTTTGTAACGGTTCAAATCCCATTACAAGGTAATATCTGAATTATGTTATTATTATTGCATCTGTGATATTAATATTATTATTATTATTATTATTATTATTATTATTATTATTATGTCCGTATTATTATTATTATTATTATTATTATTATTATTATTATTATTATTATTATTATTATTTTATCTGTGAGATTACTATTATTTTGTTATAATTATTATTCAATTCCATTATGCAATGCTTGTCGCTTGCGTATTTGCGATTGAGTGTATGCATATATACGTATATGTAGATTAACATTAAATACCTGTACAGTGAGAGTTTCGATGTATCAGATGTGGATGTGACGTTGTTATATTGTGCAATACTGCTGACATTTCTGCCAAGTCATCGCTACGTCATGGCTACGTCATCATATTTAGTTACCACTGAGCTCACTTTCTTTGAGAAACCCAGCGAGCCGGCGGCGGTTTCACAACTGTATGCAATATTTGCCGCGCGGTAGGAGTACATACTTATTTCTGGAGATTACGTAGATGCGTCAACCAACGTCTATATAAGGTGGCTGCATATTGTAGCGTCAGTCATTAGTTAAACGGAAGCTGAACAGTGAAGAAATCTACGAGATGAAGAGGCCTCAGTCGGTCAGTCAACGAGTGTGAACGAGAGATGGAGAAGACTCAGTGAGCCAGTAATTATTGGTCATGAGGGAGTGAGGCCAAAGTTGGTCAGTCACTTAGTTGAAGACACGGACGCAAGGGCTTACCATGGAGTCAGAGAGGGATACCACCTGCCATGAGGTAATACCATACTGACTTACAAATAAGTCAGATGATATGGAGAAGAAGCAGTCACAAGGATGTATCACCAAGTTAGGCGTGACACATCTACAGTAAACACCAGATCAATGGATTACGTCGTAATTACACTCAAAGTGTTGAAGGTACAGTCAAGTGAATCAGTGAGGGAAATATTTCGTATAAATTGTTAAATATTCGGTCAAGAAGAATTCAAATTCATGCCTAGTTTCTTTCAGTTGCAATGTCATAATTTCATATTCTCATCTGTTTAATCGCAACAAGACTCACTATTTTTATATATTATTTAAAGAATATATTTTGTTCTATCAAACGAATTCATAGTTTTATTTCAATGACAGTAAAATATCTTAACCACAAAATTAATGGGGAAACCGAACGCCAATCTCCTTTTCCCAGAACTTATATGGTATGTTGTCAAAAGTAAGCTTATTACCCCACACCCTAGAGATAGTCAAGATTCTCATTCTATTATTGCTGCACTGAGTGGTAGCTGGCGCCCTTCAAATAACGTATGTGTAAGTAAGCAGGTAAGATGTAAGTGTGAGTCCAGGGTTCGACGATTGTGTATTTTATTTAATGAATATTAATTTTCACAATTTCCATTTTAAATGCAGAATTTCATATTTTTCAATTTAAATGCAGTTTTATATATCTTTCAAAAGAAAGTCAACGAGTTAGGAAAGTCTCAGTTTGTGGATACGCTCAGTTCATTCACATAGACTTGAAGGTTAAACACTGAATGTATTGAAAATGGTGTATGAATGCAAATAATGTCAGTGGTTTTACGTCTCACTAACTAAAATTACGGTTTTTGCAAACGCCGAGGTGCCAAAATTTTGTCCGGCAGGAGTTATTTTACGTACTTGTAAGTCTAGGTACCAACATGGTTGCCGGACAATTTCGGTGACGGACATTTGCTTTCAACGGACATTTGCGCTCACTGGGATAAAATTTTGCCCATCCACAGAAATTCCCCAGTTGTCACAGGACATTTGCGGTCACTGCAGCAGGTGGTGGACCTCATTAGCTTAATCTCGGGGTATCCTCGCTAACCTGCCTGAGCAAATGCTCGCTCCGTGGAGATCAAAATATTTCTCTCGCGGGCATTATTTAGAGATTGATACCGAAACTTCCTGGTGTGAGTACTGTATTTATTATTGTGTGTTGTAATGGAGTTGACGGTTACTAATCAGGGAAATCGTTGTGCACTTTACAAATGTTATATGTACAGAAATTAAGGGAGAGTCAACCTGGCATCGTCACCTGGGTGCGTCTGAAGGAGAGGAACAAGGGTAAAGGATGGCTGAGGACAAGAGGCGAAGAAATACTTCATACCGTCGGTCATCTGTGTGGATGACCTGGAGAAGCGGCTTTCACAGCGTAAAAGCAGGTTCAAGAGGCAAAGAAGAGAGCAAGAGAAGAAGCGAATCCACTATCGCAGATTTACGTGGAGGAGTTGGGTGATCTGCATAACAGGGGCTACGACTATGTCACTGATATGCCAGCTCAAGAATCGTTAAAAAGAACAACGCGTCTCCAACAAAATCATGCACGCGGACTTCAAGTAGAGCCAAAACAAGTGCTCAGATAATTCTTAATGAAGAGGAATTAAGGATGAATAATGGCAGCCCGCTTCTTTTAGCTGAGAGAAAGGCATGGGAGAAAGAATTATAATTTTCAGTGCCGAAAGAGGTAGAGAAAGTCTTAGGCATTGTGCGCATTTATTTATGGATGGCACGTTCAAGAGTTGCAGCAATGAGTTCTCCCAGATATACACCATTCACCCAGACCTTAGAGGCCGGAGAGATGAAATCAACGTTTACCCCCAGTCGTCTTTGCGTTCCTGCCTAACAAAAAGAAAGAAACTTATATTCGTTTCCTTCACCTTATCTTGGACGCGGTTCCCCAATGAAATCCTAAGAAAATCACCATTGATTTCGAAGCAGCTACAATATCAACCTTACGAGAAGAATTTCCGTCAGCAGAGTTAAGTGGCTGTTTTTTTTTTTTTTTTTTTTTTCACATGAAGCAATGTCTGTGGATGGCTTGATGGCTTGATGAGCGACTACAAGGAAAGAGAAGATATACGTCTCCACATCCGAATGGGCCTTGCTCAGGCACTTTTGAAGGCAGATGACGTCAGTGAAGGACGGCTGGTATTGTCAGGCTCCTTCTACAGAAAAACTTACTAGATTCTTCGACCATTTTGTAGACGTATGGCTTGAAAACAGCGAGATACCAATCACTATGTGGAGCTGTTACAAACTGCGACATCGAACAACAAATGCTGTAGAGGGATGGCATCACAAGATCAACTCTTTAGTTGGAAATCCACATCCTCGATTCGACGACTTGGTGGTTTGTTTAAAGTAGGAAGCAGAAGCGACGAACTGCATGTACCTGAAACTGGAGCTCAATCTTGAAGGTAAGAGGAGGAAGACGAAATATGTGAAGAAAGATGCCAGAATTGAATGAACCCTTAAGACATATGAAGAAACCAGCGAAATAAGGTCCTGCATAAAGGCATTTTCTTACATAGAAAAACTAGCGTAATCTTCTTGCGCTTCAGGTATTCCTAATGTAAGTAGGTAGGCCTATATACAAAGGAACAAAATTATAACGATGCTTACCTAACGCCGACAAAAGTAAATGATGAAGCTTAGTTGCAGCTGATTTTAAACATACCAACATGATTTTAATACAATCATTATGTCAATCCAAAGCCTGGATAAAGTGGGATGGGAATCAGCATTTTAAAACATTTAATTTATTGTCGACCAGATTATTGTATGTACTCGAGCTTCTAGGTTGTGACCCACTGTGGGTGGAGGACGCAGATGAAGAATACATCCACGATATCCCCTGCCTGTCATAAGAGGCGACTAAATGAGGCCCTGGGGGCTCATAAGTTGGGAGCACGTTTTGGCAGGATCGAACCGGCCAAGCTGGCGCCAGAAGGCCAGCGCAGGGATCTAGCCGGCCAAAAATCGTATCTCGGAAACTAATGGACCGATTTACACAAAACTTAGAATTTAATTGCTATTATTGGAGATAATTAAGGATGAGGTCAATCAAGCACAAGGAACAAATTACTAGGCCAAGAATAGAATTAGTAATTTTAGTAATCTTAATCATTTTTCGTTACAGCATTAAGAAATTAAATAGATGTTAATAATGATACATGCCGTTCAGAATGTTTAAAAATATACAGGAATACATGCACTTATCAAACAATTTAGTCATTAGATGCAGTTCCACCAGAATGGCTAACTTCACTGTCATTATCTCCTTCGGCAGAACCAGATACAGGAGGCTCAGACATTAAGTTGAGCATTTCTCGTGAAAGTGGAATGAACTTCCTCTTCCTTGATTTCCCTAAGCTGCTAATATAAGGGTCCGTGGATATAAGCAGCCTATGGAAAAGGTCAGTATTTGTGTCCTTCTGGAGGTTTTCCTGGTGAATACTTATCTGAAACGCCTATTATCATTATTCTCAGTCTCCTGGGCTTCCTCAATTAGTTGTCCAATGGGTATATTACAGTGCCCAATGACCTCCTCTCCACGAACCCAGAGTTTGTGAAAAGTTACAGGCATGTAGTCCCATTTGTATTTTTGTAAGTACAATTGTAGAGTTCCCTTTGCGTACATGCCAAATGCTACGTCAATGGCATACCCACACGAAAGAGTTACTAAGATGACACGTAGATGGATTATAAATTTAGATCTGTTCCAGTAATATCCGCAGAAGTGGAAGCCTCTCTGAAGAATCTTCTAGCGATGGTTCCATCATTAGTATTGCCAGCAGTTTGCTTCGGTATATCAACCAATAGACCGTTTCCTCCCTGAACCGAAGCTGCATATTTTTCTTTCTTCCTTCATCCAGTTTCTTCCTTTCTGCATCTCTTATTTGCCACTTTCTTACGTCAAGTTGTACGCTATATGTAAAGGACATTTGGAATATCGAATCCATGCATGAAGTGGTAATAACCCAAACTGAATTGTATTTGGGTTAATTACTCTCTCTGTCACTTCCGGAATATTATTCATCTCTTTAGGGTCACGCCACATATATCACACCTATCGGAAGACTGATAGAAAGACAATGAACTGCAGACTTTTCCATCCACCATAGTGAAATGTAGCTCATGTTCAACCACTATTGATTTCTCATGATTCAGGACTACCGTAGTAGGCAACGACTTCTCTTTCTTGGTACTAACACATTGCACCTCGTCCCGAATTCTGTTGTTTCTTTCTGGAACTCTAATTTAATAGGCCTGCAGTAACGAGATGATGGTCTAAGAATATGCCAAATTGTATCCTAGTTTCCGGTGTTAGGATGGCTAAACTAAAGTTGAAGGGGCACATGTGAAATGCAAAACAGAGACTCGTCACTTAATGATAGACCCTGGGAAAATCTCTGTTTATGGCGACTTTGGTCTGCCATCACAGCCCCACTTGGTTACACATTTACACTGATATTTACATTCTTAATCTGGACCTCTGTAGATTAATCACTGATTAAAATATCACTGGGATGACATTTGTCTTTACTGTTTCTTACCAGATATTATGGAGGGTACAAGTTACAGCTATACGTTATAGGATTTACCCTCGATTCTTTTCTTGGGGGATAACATTATCGATCACCATTGGAATTACTAATTATGTACAAGAATGGAAATGTTTTCTTATCAACTTACAAGGAAAATTTTCTTCAAGTGAGTTAATGTAAGGTTTGGCACCGCGTTGAGAGGACACAATGCAAAATTCATTTATGAATAACCCTGAAAATAAACACATAAGAACGCACAATATCCATCCGACCATTCTGATGGATGAAACAATCACCAACTGAGGTCGAGTAGGAACCGTTTTCGTACAATACAACATTTATCGGCCGAAACACTGACAATTAGGGGGCCGTGGGCGCGAATGAAAAGGAAACCTTGACGTCGCCTCCACGTTCCCCGAAATTAGCTACCTCAGAGCTACTTACCACATGTTGTTGTTTGAGTAATCAGTCCATAGACTGGTTGATGCAGCTTTCCATGCCACCCTATTCTGTGCTAAACTGTTCATTTCTACGTAACAATTGCAGCCTACATCTGCTCTAATCTGCTTGTCATATTCATACCTTGGTCTATCCCTACCTTTCTTACCACTTACACTTCCTTCAAAAACCAATTGACCGGGCGAGTTGGCCGTGCGCGTAGAGGCGCGGGGCTGTGAGCTTGCATCCGGGAGATAGTAGGTTCGAATCCCACTATCGGCAGCCCTGAAAATGGTTTTCCGTGGTTTCCCATTTTCACACCAGGCAAATGCTGGGGCTGTACCTTAATTAAGGCCACGGCCGCTTCCTTCCAACTCCTAGGCCTTTCCTATCCCATCGTCGCCATAAGACCTATCTGTGTCGGTGCGACGTAAAGCCCCTAGCAAAAAAAAAAAAAACAATTGAACAAGTCCTGGATGTCTTAAGATGTGTCCGATCATTCTATCTCTTCTTCTTGTCAAATTTAGCCAAATCGATCTCCTCTCACCAATTCGATTCAGTATCTTTCCATTCGTGATTCGATCTATTTATCTCACCTTCAGCATTCGTCTGTAACGCCACATTTCAAACGCTTCTATTCTTTTTCTTTCTGAACTAGTTAGCGTCCACGTTTCACTTCCATACAATGCCACGCTCCACACGAAAGTCTTCAAACCATCTTTCTAATTCCTATATCAATGTTTGAAGTGAGCAAATTCCTTTCCTTAAGAAAGCTCTTCCTTGCTTGTGGTAATCTGCATTTTATGTCCTCCTTAGTTCTGCCATCGTTAGTTTTTTTACTACCCAAGTAACAATATTCATCTACTTCCTTTAAGACTTCATATCCTAATCTAATATTTCCTGCATCACCTGCCTTCGTTCGACTGCACTCCATTACTTTTGTTTTGGACTTATTTATTTTCATCTTGTACTCCTTACCCAAGACTTCGTCCATACCATTCAGCAGCTTCTCGAGATCTTCTGCAGTCTCAGATAAAATAACAATATCATCGGCAAATCTCAAGGTTTTGATTTCCTCTCCTTGGATTGTGATTCCCTTTCCAAATTCCTCTTTGATTTCCTTTACTGCCTGTTCTATCTAAACATTGAAAAGGAGGGGAGACAAACTACAGCCAGATGTACGAGCATGCCAATATCAGCTCGCCTGAATTGTTGTGGTGCCGGTATTCGAATCCCGCGCAGCGCGGCTTGTATCCAGTTCTCACCGGCAGAGCTGGCCAGGCGACAAGCTGACAGTCCACGTCACCGCTCTAGTCCCTACATAAGCGAGTGGGCCGGGAGACAAAGCGGTCCCTGTGCCGCCGTCAACAGTCAAACCAACAACCACCGTTACTACTAACCCTAAATTTCAGCCCTCCAAATACACTCAATCTAAACCGCCCGCCACAATCCATCCCCACCTTAGAGCTTCTAAAATGTCTCCTCTCCTTCCTAACCAGCACACCATAAGCCAATTTCCAATCCGAACCATGCCCCATCAAGAACACTGTATACCTAACCTCAATATCACACGCCTCTTAACTCCTCTAGATCCAACCACCTTCTAATGAATGTACCCACACAGCTCTCGCCCATAAATCAATGGTCGCCACCACCACATTCACTACAAATTCGCACCTGCTCGTATCTTCTCTGATGGCCTGTGTACTAATATATAAACAGGAGAATATGAAGAAGAAGCTCTTGCCGATTTGAGCCCAAATGGTGATGACGTACTGCCGAAAGTGTTATGCAGTCGTTTTAAGATAAGAACATAAACGATTTATGTGGCCTAGGAATAGCCCGGAACTTAATCCGATTTAAAATCCCTAGTAAAAGTCGAACATTTTACTGTCAAGTAGAAATATAAGCAACAAAATTCTGTTGATCGAAGCCATTGTTAACAACTCGTTTCGGGTCATCAACAAGGAAAATCTGCAACGACTTGTGATTTCTATGCTCCGCAGAATTGATGGTGTGGTTAAACGTAAAGGTTAGGCAACAGAGTACTGACCATACCTTCCAAAAGTGAATACAATACACATCATGTAAACACTTACTGAATATTACATGTATATCATAAGTTGAAATTTTTTGTAATTTTATAAGAACAATTAATATTATTTTACTTTACGTTTTTAGTATCTTTTGTACAAAAACGGTGTAGAAAAGACTGAAAAATTTCCTGTGTGCTTGAAAAAAGGAATATACTATATTTCTTACAAAGAGTACATAATTATGTCCACTAGTTTATGTATGTATGTATGTATGTACACTGACTGACAGAGCAAATGCAACACCAAGAAGGAGTGGTTCGAAAGGGATGAAAGTTGGGGAAAAAACAGACGGCACGGACGAATAATTGATGTTTATTTCAAACCGATATGCAGGTTACACAATGCGCACGGCATCGACTCAGTAGGATGTAGGACCACCGCGAGCGGCGATGCACGCAGAAACACGTCGAGGTACAGAGTCAATAAGAGTGCGGATGGTGTCCTGAGGGATGGTTCTCCATTCTCTGTCAACCATTTGCCACAGTTGGTCGTCCGTACGAGGCTGGGGCAGAGTTTGCAAACGGCGTCCAATGAGATCCCACACGTGTTCGATTGGTGAGAGATCCGGAGAGTACGCTGGCCACGGAAGCATCTGTACACCTCGTAGAGCCTGTTGGGAGATGCGAGCAGTGTGTGGGCGGGCATTATCCTGCTGAAACAGAGCATTGGGCAGCCCCTGAAAGTACGGGAGTGCCACCGGCCGCAGCACATGCTGCACGTAGCGGTGGGCATTTAACGTGCCTTGAATACGCACTAGAGGTGACGTGCAATCATACGCAATAGCGCCCCAAACCATGATGCCGCGTTGTCTAGCGGTAGGGCGCTCCACAGTTACTGCCGGATTTGACCTTTCTCCACGCCGACGCCACACTCGTCTGCGGTGACTATCACTGACAGAACAGAAGCGTGACTCATCGGAGAACACGACGTTCCGCCATTCCCTCATCCAAGTCGCTCTAGCCCGGCACCATGCCAGGCGTGCACGTCTATGCTGTGGAGTCAATGGTAGTCTTCTGAGCGGACGCCGGGAGTGCAGGCCTCCTTCAATCAATCGACGGGAAATTGTTCTGGTCGATATTGGAACAGCCAGGGTGTCTTGCACATGCTGAAGAATGGCGGTTGACGTGGCGTGCGGGGCTGCCACCGCTTGGCGGCGGATACGCCGATCCTCGCGTGCTGACGTCACTCGGGCTGCGCCTGGACCCCTCGCACGTGCCACATGTCCCTGCGCCAACCATCTTCGCCACAGGCGCTGCACCGTGGACACATCCCTATGGGTATCGGCTGCGATTTGACGAAGCGACCAACCTGCCCTTCTCAGCCCGATCACCATACCCCTCGTAAAGTCGTCTGTCTGCTGGAAATGCCTCCGTTGACGGCGGCCTGGCATTCTTAGCTATACACGTGTCCTGTAGCACACGACAACACGTTCTACAATGACTGTCGGCTGAGAAATCACGGTACGAAGTGGGCCATTCGCCAATGCCGTGTCCCATTTATCGTTCGCTACGTGCGCAGCACAGCGGCGCATTTCACATCATGAGCATACCTCAGTGACGTCAGTCTACCCTGCAATTGGCATAAAGTTCTGACCACTGCTTCTTGGTGTTGCATTTGCTCTGTCAGTCAGTGTATGTATGTATGTATGTATGTATGTATGTATGTATGTATGTATGTATGTATGTATGTATGTATGTATGTATGTATGTATGTATGTATGTTTCTCTCGTTCTCAAGGTATCATTTGCGTAGTTATTTTTCTCTTACTTTATGTACTCTATTATCTCTGTCTATTATGAAACTCTGTGTACTTCATGTGCGTATACATTTTTCTGTTCAGGTCTACTTCTAGGTAACTATCCAACGTTGCAGGAGCGCTGGTTGGATTCAGCTACGCTAAGACAGAAATGAGGCAGGACTGGTGAGATAGTCAGGGTGTCAACTGAGGATATAATTCCGAGAGTTGTCCGATGTTAAGCCACGGAAGACCAGTTTCAGTTCATTCAACAGTGGTGTCAATGTCTGATTTACCTCTCACATATAAGATTACAGCTGCAGAAAGCGTAAAACTTGTACATTCTTGAGTTTATATTTGTAATGAATTGGTGCAAGTATTTGAAATGAAGCTGTACTAGTTGCCAAGCTGATAAATGAAGAGGAACCGGGAATTTTACAGTAATGAACGTTGGACATATAGGGCGGAGGTTAAATGGATGTGACCGTCATCATCTCTTCAGAAATTATCCAGCCGTAATGTGGAACTGATCGACGCTGAAGATGAGTACGTTAGGTTTCCGAATAAGAATTTTAACGTTAAATTAGGTCCGTTAATTTCTTCTGGTACAACCTACAATAGTTGAACAAATCATGTTCTTTAGCAGCGGAATAACTTCGAGTGGACGAGTAATTTCATAATATTCGATTGACTGCTAGATAGAAATCGAAAGCATTGAATTAGCAAAACTACGTTTCCAGAGTGGATTCATTGACAGTCAGAAATAATAAACAGTTTAGACGAAATGAATATTTGTTTCTCATTCTTACAGCCACGAGGATAATAAACATGAATGATGAATAAAATTCGTTGCCTTTGTCTTATGAGCTTGAAAAATTTTAGTGACTGTGATACAATGTTAGAACTTCAAAAGAACATTATGTGAGATGGAGGAGTGCCCCTTCATATCTCCCTTTCGTCACCATTTTACGATAATCACAGATATCTCTTAAATTCCAGAATGTTTGGTAGTTATATGACATCAGGCACATTCCCATGGTAGCTGCTTCATACCTTGATACATGCTGTCACGATAGGGGTCAGTGAATTGCTCTCAGTTCCTCGTCATGTTCTCCAGTACGTATAAATTTCATATGATTGATGCCCGGCTCGTTGGCTCAACGGTCAGCGTACTGGCCTTAGGTTCCGGGTTCGATTCCCGGCCGGGTCGGGGATTTTAACCGTAATTGGTTAATTCCAATGGCACGGGGGCTGGGTGTATGGGTTGTCTTCATCATCATTTCATCCTCATCACGACGCGCAGGTCGCCTACGGGGGTCAAATAGAAAGACCTGCACCTGGCGTGCCGAACCCGTCCTGGGATATTCCGGCACTAAAAGCCATACGACATTTCATTTCATCTGATTGATAGCCACTCCGTTTCATCAGCACAACTTACTTGAAAGCTATGTAGGAGCTCTTGAACTTCAAATTTAAATGAGAAATGGATAGGAATATCAGTCATTACAACAATCAACAACAGCACTAACTAGATTGAATTCACGTGTTTCTGAAGATGGAAGTTAGTAGAACTGACAATGTATTATAAATTGTGCCAGCAAGTCAACAAATGTGTGTGTATACTCCACGAGGAAGGTCAATGCAAATATTGTTCAATAGCGGCCAGCAAGTGAATAGCTTCCCATTACATAATGCAAGCATTAACTCAAGTACGGTGTTCCCTTGTTTTGAGGGAAAACGTTTGGGGCTCTCTACTCTAAATCTAATTTTAGATGAAAGCCAATAATGGGAGGAATATCACATTGCTTCCTCTACGGGAAATAAAGTGGATCCTAAATTGGAAGTATGAAACGGTGCACATGAAGCGTGTTAATGCACTATATTATGCATCACTTCATCGACAAGGCCACAATAATACGAATTAAAATATGCTCTTGTCGTTAGCAGAGCTTAGATCAACATTGTTAAAGGGTTACTCACTGCCAGAAAGACAATATCTACTCGTATGCAACAGGTGTGATAGGAATATGCAAATATATGGCGAGCTGGCGTATATGAAGGATAGAGGTAGAACTCAGAACTTTCAACTTGTACAGAAGTTTATCTTCTTGAACTTCATATTTATTCAACGGTGAAGAAAACGTAGTACGGTTTTCACTTTCCCAGACTAGTCGTACTGACATGGAAGTAAGCACTCTGACGACGTAATCAAAGATGTGGGGGAAGGACGATTCGATGAAGTGTAATATATATGATATATATAGGAGTTTATCATCAAATTACCATCACTGTCATGTGTATGAAATAGTAAAAGAAAATATATTTGGACTTAAATTAGAGTAGTTTTATGTATAATCATATTGAACATCTGTTTTCTATCGAATTATACAGTAATGCGTTACTTCTTGAAAATCCATGAATCAAAATTTTCATGAAACACTGTGTTACTAAATCATTCTCAGGAGGGGAAAAACCACAGCATACATTATACTGAGCCCAACATATGGGTAAAGTAACTGGTAACTCATCACCAGAAAGAACACAACAGAAAGCCTCCGTGGAAACCTCAGTGAACCAAATCTACGTCAAAACGTGATGAAAAGACACTTGAGTTGTTTTTCGACTAAATTTATTTTTAATTTGGAAGATCCGGAAATTTCTAACTTCGTTCAAAGAGGATGACCGACACCATGGGGAAGGCTGAAACATGATAGACTGATATTGAGTGTTGAAATAGATGTCACTAGTGATGCTAATGTACTAAATAATTACAAACTCCAGAAACGGGCTAACTTGCAATAATTGAAAAATACTCCCTTACCTGGTGGTGCTATATTACAATGCAAATCCCCTGTAGATTTTTTTATTTCGTGAATTGTCATGCTGATTCATTCCACATACTTTGCAAGTCTTTAGTCGAGTTCATTTTAACTTATCTAAGTACATTTTGCTATCTACTTTAGTTTTTCTCCATTGATGATTGTCTTTACATTCGATTTGATCATCCGCTCGAAATTAAACTGGAAGTTTATATGGTATTTACAGATTGAAAATCGATAGTTCTTGTTTAAAATTTAGAGAAAGGTTCGTATGGTACGTATCCTTGAGGTGATTACCATATTATATTATGAAATAACCCAAAATATAACCACAATCCGGACTCCAACCTAAACCCCTACTCTCCACACTCATGCGTAATTCTAAACCACCAAAAAGGTAAAATAAATCCTCTAAAGCGATAATTATGTTTCTGCAGTAATTTTGTAAGTTGATATAATTGTTAGCAATTTTCCCAACTTAACTTTTCTATTTTAGGGCAGGAACTATGCAGCTATCATGCAGCGAATTTCATGCACATAAATTTCAAGCACGCTAGACGAGTTTACTGTTTCTCTGTGGTTAGTACTATAGCAAAATATATAACCACAAACTAGAATGATAGGCTTCTCTGAGAGTTTTCGTGGATTACCACTTTGAGCTTAGGTACTATCATTAAGTTCATGTTCACTACAATCAATACTGCAGCAATAATTAATAAATAGATATTATAGCACACCAGAAAAAAAAAACACCGCGGTAACAAAGACATTCAGAAGATATTCAAGCAGTACACGGGGCAAATGACTGCGGCAGCCGATAACCTATGGATCATGCCCCTTTAATCAGCAACAATATCGACTACTAATCGACACTAATTTTCTGTCGGAGATTGTAGACTAAATGTCCGAATTAATGCAAAATTTAACAAGAAAAGAAGGAAGGAAATGGGGTAAAAAGATATAACATATTTTTGATGTAACAGATCAATTTGAGCTTTTGATTTTGGAATGAATTTCAGATTTTTAGCTACTACTAGCGTTAACTTAACAAATACAGTTCAACTGTTCTAAGGAGTTTCCTAAACTTAAAGCGTAGAAAGTAAATGATAAAGAATTGTCTGAAAATTACTACCACTAATAACAATGATAAAAGAATTGAAATTTTATTCAACATTAGGATTACTTAACTGCTGAAGATATTAAAATACACTAGTTCTTTTGGATCATCAGTCCATAGACTGGTTTGTTGCAGCTATCCATGCCACCCTATCTTGTGCTTACCTTTTCATTTCTACATGAAAGATATGATTGTAAAGAGATGTTTCCCTGATCGTTGTTAGAATTGGTACTACTCAGCGTATTGGTTGAAGTGCTTACCTTCTATCTCAAATTTTGCAGGATCAAATCCTTGCGTAGTCAGTTGGCAGTTAAGACAGACTATATGTGAGACCATTGTCAGGAAATTTGAATGTGACCATATATTTCTCTCAAGTTTATGAAGTCTTAATGACATTCAACTGTGCCAGGATTCCATCTATCAAGTATGGACACAGGGCGGAAATGTACTACACATCCGGCTTACGGTACATTATGGATCAAGTGAAAATCAGTGATTTCGAGAATGATCATGGCATATTTGGAATAGAATTGTGCATTTTAAGCAATTCACATATTTCCCATCATCACATGTTAGTCTTTCAAAGATTTATAAATCTGATTTAGGAAAGAGGATGTGCAAGTATAGACTGTACTAATTAAAATGAAAAACAAATATAAGAAGTTGACAATATATGTAAAACCTGTAAATTATTAATTGTACAAAACTGGGTTTATAGGTTAAGAAAACGAAGGACTTCCAGAGAAGTTTGACCAATAATTATATCCTCCCGCCTTCCAGATGAACTAGCTTTGATGTATGGTGATAGTAAGTATCGCTGATAGCAACTAACTGAATATTACTCAATAACCTGTTTTCCAGATTGCAATATTTTCTTCCATTGAAATTCCTTTCTTAAATAATTCATTGTAATTTATTTCGATTAGGTTCATTCATAGTTCTACGAGTGATTATTTACTTTTTAATGATTATGTGCAAATTTTGCTACGTATTATATAATTAATTGAATACTATCAAAGCCTACCATGTTATGGAAACCTCCATAAGTAGGTTGAGTTGCCTGAACGATTCTCGGCTCCTAAAATTATCAACAACTACCCGAAGTACAGTGTACCCTCAGGTATTATCGTACTTATTGGGAGAAATGTAAAGCTGAGATGATACCTTAATGCATAGTATTGAATCTGCACTGTCATTTGGACGACATTCAGAACTACTGTTATAACAATAATGCTGGTAAAAAACCCACACATAAACCAGTGATACACTCAGTCCCAGAAATGAAATTACATTGACGAATTCTTGGTAGCATGAATATTTCTTTTCTTCCAACACCATATGTTCCTAATTTAATATTATTCATTATTAACAAATAATAACATTCATAATAATGAGTATATTAAGAGTTTCTCCAAAATTATAAACAAAATAATATTTACTAGCTCTCAGTACGATTCCAACAGAGATTTTAGCTGTTGGTAATGCATGAATCTCTAAAACCTCGTATTTATTTACTTAAACTAACCCAGATATCACTGTAACAATTAATAATAATCAATATATTAATAATTAATAAATAAAAATAGACTGGGAAATGTTACTTACATCTATCCGCAACATCAAATTCACAAAGCTAATACTTTTTCGTCGTTGACAGTTATCCTTGAGTCACAAATGTGTTTCCTTTATTCTCACTTCGCGTCTAGCCCTTTTTATTTTGCTTAAACGACTCATACCTCCTCTTCATTAAATGTCTGGTAAAATCATCGTCTTTAAGATCTTCCTCTGTTTTCCTTTTCCTGCACAACAGAGTCCACTATTCTCCTGGTACAATTGTGGCCTGCATTAGTACCGAATATCACTAACACCAAAGCCAGCAAATGTGGTGAACTTCTTACAACGTTTCGATTCTTCAACTATATTTATCTCTCTTTTACGAATAACCTCCTATTGTTCCCATGTGTATGCACTATCTATCACTCTAGAAATATTTACGTCTATTACCCCCTGCTTATGTACAAAACAACGTGGATAACGTCAGTTTTTATTCCTATACAGCAAACTATCCGGAAAACAAAGACAAATAAAAATACTTCTCCTCAGAACTCACGACCTTCTGTATAAATAATCATGCCCGTAATTTCATATCCGCTCTGTTAGTTCTCCTACATCTTTTTTTCGAGTGCCATTAATGTACTGTCATGCTAGTAAGTAATACTGTAATTTCGAAGTACTCGAATTGGTCCAGCAACTGAAAATTCGCATTCACTTTTTCAGTTTTCAACCGACATCACTTCAGTTACATTTTAAGTTTCTTCACGTCGCACAGACACAGATAGGTTTTATGGCGACGATACGATAGGGAAAACTTAGGAGTGGAAAGGATGTGATCGTGGCCTTTATTTAGGTACGGTCCCAGTATTTTTCTGGTGTGAAAATGGGAAACCACGGAAAACCACCTTCAGGGTCGCCGACAGTGGGGTTCAAACCCACTATCTCCCGGATGCCAGTTCACAGCAGCGCGCCGCTACCGCCAGGCCAACTCGCCCGGTCACTGCAGTTATGGAGATACTGTATTTACATCATACTCGTGGCATTTATTTCCGGTTCCAAGATATTAGATACTTAAATTTAACACAGTCTACTGGCACAATCAAGCCCTTTGACATAAATCAAACTACACATTATCAACATCAGAAGAGCTACCAATGAGGCGAATATAATTGTTTGAGGCAGCAATAAATACGAGAATGGATGTGTAGTGAATTAGCGATATTCGGTTATGGGTAGAAAAGTGAGTAGAGTGTAAGTTCATAACGAGTTTTTGACATTTGTGAAAATTAGTTCATCAGAGTACGGTCTAGGATTGTTCAAGACGAAAATTACTTCTAATGCTCATGTTTTTGTGAGGCACGTAAATGGTGATCACCTGAATATGGTAGAGAAATTCTGTGGAGCTTAGAGTGATGTTAAATTTAGCGTGAAACGTGTATAGATTATAGTGCTAATTCAAGGGTTGGACACATCATGGAATATTCTGAGGAAATAGGTATGGTGAGGATGTGGAATCTAACAAGAAAAAATGAAATCGTTGTGGGATGTGCTTCCAGAGCAGCATGCAATCATGAAAAGAAGGTATATGAAAAGATCTCAATCAGGATATAATCTAGTTAGCGAACATGCATGAAGGAAAATACAGCCAAACAAATAATTGTTGAGTCCAATTCAAACCTCTAGGAAGAATTTGCATGTAATCAGGAATTGTAGGATCAAGTGGTGACAAAATATTTCAACAGTTTAAGAAGGGATCTCAGAAATGGACGGATATGAAATAACTTGTTTGGATAAGTCAAGTGAACTCATTTCAAAACCTAGGAAGTCATTCTGCAGATGGAAGGAATATTTTCAAACCATATTCATTGTAATAGGGTGTAAGGTTTAGCTGCAGAAGTCATTGAAATCAGAAGTATCATGACAAAAGAATCATGCTGAAGGAAACAGAGTGGATGGTACGTAAGCTGATGACTCTTAAGTGGACCATATTCGACGATAAAGAGATATTGCTTTGTTTTCATACCGAGTTTGCTGCACTCCACACGAGTGAAAGATGTGGAAGCGTATCTAATAGAAAACATGGAGATTACATTACTAGAGTGGTCGCTTCAGGGTACTATGGCAGGAGATTACTGGTAAATAGTGTACGAAGGGGAATACAATGATAGATGAAGATTTGTTCTATATTATTCTACTTCGGTGGACGGTTAATGTGAGATGAAATGACGAGAGGAGGTTAGCTAGGAGGGTAATGGACGTGTGCGGTAAGAGAAGTAGAGAGAGACGAAAGAGACGATGTGTGGTTGGAGTCTGTATTTAATGATTTCCTGGTAAGGGGCGTGGAAGCAGAATAAGTCACGCGTGAGCTGCAAACAGAGGATTATTTTTATCCAATGAGTTGGCTGCGAGGTGCGCACCACGTATGCATTAAGGAAAGTAGAGAGAGACCAAAGAGACAATGGATGTTTGGAGACCGCATTTATTAATTCCCCGTAAGGGACGTGGAAGCAGAAGATGTGACACGTTTGCTGCAAAAAGAGGATTGTTTTTTTCGAATGAGTTGGCTGCGTGGTACGCTTTGAGCTTGCATTCGTAATATGATGGGTTTCAACCACCACCATTGGCAGCCCTGAATATGGATTTCCTTGGTTTGCCATTTTCACCCAAGAAAGCAGATTAAATAAGGCCACACTCCTTTTCTGTCCTAACCCTTTCCTATCCTATCGTCATCATCGTCGATACTTTATCGGAGTCCATGTTACATAAAACCACGAGAAAACAAATGGAGGGATTATTCTAGCAGTCCTTTCTAGACTGAACGATGAAAGACAAAAGCCTATAATAAAAATACAGTCGAACCTTCCCAAACGGACACCTTTATTCAGCGGAAAACTCCCTATCCGGACATTTTCTCTGATTTTATTTTATATAAGACACGTGTTAAATAAGACTCATTCAAGCAGACACTTCGAACACCGGACAGTGGACATCGCTATTACAGTAGTCTAGTCTGCTTCTTTTAAGCGGACACTTTACTCGTTCCAGGACAATTCTTTTACACCGGGCGGTGTCATCCTTTCGTTGAAAATCATTCTTTTTTGGATATTTATACTATTTCACGTACAATAAACAGGGAAAGAAACGTACTTAGGGATGTTATAGTAGCAATGAAGTCAATTCTTCTGTAGAGGTCTCTATCCAAACTTTTCGTTATGGCCGTCGTGCTTTCTGTTAGTGTACATACTGAGAATTTGAGTTGCCCGGGAATGGTGCAAGTGACTGTTTTCTCACAAGTTTCTGCGGAATTTTCCAACACAGATTGCATTATTTCGTCCATAACTCAGATTGTCGCTGATAAGATCGAAGTCAGTTAGTTCAGTTAATCTTGACAAGGAAGAGCCTTTCATGCGCTAGTTATTGGGACAAAAACACTGTAGCATTTTAACTGACCAGTCAACGTGAATAGCAAGGGATGAGCATGTTTAGATTTTGAGACAAGGAAAAACGTAATTACAGAAAGTGGGAAAAGACTTCCAGTGAAAAAGCTCGCTGAAAATTTCTAATGCTGGAAAGCTCAAATAAATTCAATTGTGAAAATTAAAAATGAAATATTCTGCAGAAGTGAACCTTGCGGTACATGAGAGGTTATAGTGTATTCGAGCAAAGAAAGTGAGACCCAGTGGGCCAATATTACAAGTAAAAGCACGAGAAATCACAAATAATCTAAAAGTGTAGATTCTTAAACAGATAAAGTATTTGTGAGTCACGCTCAAACCGAGTATGGGGATAACACAATGGAACCACTTAGGAGGCGTAATTCCCTTTTCGAGAATTTCGCAGTAACGAAACGATGTGCTAAATTTACACTGGCATAGCTGAATGATTGCTTCCCGAAAATGTAATGATTGTACAGGCTATGGAATCACTTCCAGTATCTCCCAGCAAATATTTACTTAAAAATTATTTATATATAAATTTGCCGTTAATCTGTACGATTAATTGTTACAACCTTGTTTCAGCGGACGACAGTAGTAACGGACACTTCCCCATGGAATCGATGGTGTCCGCGGAAAAGAGGTTCGACTGTAATACGTATATGTAAGTACGGATGTATGTATGATGTAGTGGATTTGGGACAGTTCGGGTGCCACCACCACGAAAACCACCACCTCCATCAGCACCACCACCACCAACGCCTGAGAGGCCATATCTAAATCTGGACAGCCACCTCAGTGTCTCGCAACTGTGCTAGGACTGCTTCATTGGGGTAGGACTGCTCAGCTTCTATGCAGTTCCTCTATGTTTAGCGACACTTCACCATGACATTATTTTGTTTTGGAAAAATAGTGAGGTGGTTTCCCCTTGCTTCCTTCACTTCTACTTCTGAATATCCTCGTATGTTTCCCCTTGCTTCATTCACTTCCACTTCTGAATATCCTCATAAGTGACCCTCACTTATTCCAGGTTCCCCCCTGCTTCAGTGAACTAGGCAATTTGGCATAACCTCTCTCGGCGAACTCTGGTTCTCTTCTACGTATATTGACGTATCTGAAGCTCATAGAGGTTTTTCAAGTTAATCTTTTGTCGCTCTCTTAATCTTGTTCGCTCTCATCCTCACCCCACACCCCCGCCCATTACTGATCTCGTCCTTGGACTGATGACCTAAATGCTAATGCTCCTAACATTCTAGTATCAATCTGCCTACACTCTATCCAAATGCCGGTACTCATCACGTATTAGTGACCGGTCTATGGAGGAATTCTTTTCCAGGTCTCCTGTATATGTAAGGCAACTAGATGGGCAATAGTCATAAGATAGCTAAGGAAGTTAACATGCTAACTACGCGATACCCTAGTATCTGCTATTTTAATGATTATAATAATTATTATTACTGAACGCAAAAGGCTATGAAAGCAGCTGAGAGTTCATCAAGCTGACTATGCTTCACCCCCATCCTAAACATGAAGTTCTCACCCGTTCCTTAGTAGTTTTTTAGGTCGAGCTTGAAGTATTAACTATGGGATACATGCTTGTGGGCGAACAGCTACCTATTCAGTACGTAACGTGAGACGTTAACTCAGCATTAAGTTAACCTGTGCTAACGTTCTTCTTCTAACGCAGTTCTGCGGTAGAGAACTCTCGGTGTTAAATAAATCATATTAAGGTTTGCAACGAGAAGTCAAAGTCAGAAATGCAGGTTACCTCAGAGATATTCCCATATACATCTTTTTCATTAGAAAGTCGATCTCAGAGTATATTATTTATTAGAAATATTCAGTAGATTTACTTACACAGGACTCTCTTCCAGGTAAGCATAGCAAACAAATCACACTCCTATAACGTGAAATGATGGTACCTCTAGAGTTATTTGTAGAAAAGTAAAAGGGAAAGGGTTCAAGATATGCAATGCGCAATGCAAATCATTGAACGCCTATGTTAGAAATTTAAGCTGCGATGTGCTATAATCTATAATGTGTGAAACATAAGTTAATATTATGTACGTAATCACTAGTCATATGTTATACTATGACGTATTGACTTCCCCTTTTATAGTGCCCCTAACTATTCTGCAAGAGATAAAGTCTATTTGGTGTCAAGAGCTCCTTTCTAAAACGATCATTATGTTGAAACATAACCTCGAAATATTTGCATGTAGCAAGTGTGATAATCTTGTACTTTAAGTATACTCTAAATACGTATAACCGTTCAACACTTACGATGTGAAGTCTGGGATACCTATTACCCGAATATAGAACAGTATCAGGCTCATATATCAGATGTGAATAAAGGAGAAGATGGAATATGTAACATCTCGAAACCAGTGAGTGAAAGTGAACTACTACTGATACGCATAAAAATGATTCTGAATATTAGCAGTGTAATATGAAGAAGCGTGATCTAGACGAAGAGAGCTGTACACTAAATAGGCCTACGCTAAAATAATTTCATGATAAATGTGTTTAACCAGTAGCTCCGTTAACATCAAGCAAAGAGATCATACTTGCACAAAACAACATTCGATGTATATTTAAAAACAGCAAAAACTTGTTCAAGCTTCTTTTTGCAAACAGTACAGACGGAATATACTGGAATCATCCCAGCCCACTTGTGGAATGCCTACAAGTGCTAAAATCATCGCAAGAGGAAGGTCACAGAGATTATGAAGTAGAGATTCTAGGAATGGAGAAGAAATTCGTCGTGCGGGTGTTATTCGGTAATATGCTCTTCAAAACAATACCTCTCCCTCCACCACCTCTTTCTCTTCATAGACCTAGTAGCATTTACATATGTGATCTCCGCCTTTTCCTCATAGACATATTATTGTTTTCATATTTAAACTCCTCCTCCTGCTCCTCGTTCTCATAGACCTACTAGTGTTCACAAATAGTAGCTGTTGCTATAGACTGAGACAAATTGTCTTCATCACTTCGCCTGATGCACTTCAAACTCGTACGCGTCTGAATGTAAGATGATGTTAATGAAGTATGGTGAAGGTGAAACTTGGTGTCGGCCTATAGGCTACATCTGCTGATTAGCGCTAACCAGTTTCCTCAAGGCTTAACGCCTCAATTTTACTTATTAGTTACCCAGTCCTATCCTAATTAGTAATTTACAGCAGAGATGAAAAATGTTGCTGCAGAACTACCAATTCCTGGTTTCGTAAAGTAGGTAAAACGCTGCCTAAATCACTATGATGTTTTGTTCGTTCGCAATCTGTCTACGCTCCCGGGTCGATTTTTCCTTCGGAATCAGCGAGGGATCCCACCTCTACCACCTCAAGGACAGTGTCCTAGAGCGTGAGACGTTGGGTCGGGGGTTACAACTGGGGAGGATGACCAGTACCTCGCCCAGGCGGCCTCACCTGCTATGCTGAACAGGGGCCTTCCAGGATACCTGAGGAGGAAATCGAACCCCCATCTACTCAGTTGACCTCCCGAGGCTGAGTAGACCCCGTTCCAGCCCTCGTACAACTTTTCAAATTTCGTGGCAGAGCCGGGAATCGAACCCGGGCCTCTGGGGGTGGTAGCTAACCACACCACTACACCACAGAGGCGGACAAGATATTTTGTAATAGCACTTATTCTGCTTGCACAGCCAGCCCCGTGTTCACAGAAATCGAATAATTACATTTCTTCGTTATCTTGGTACAATAAAGGATGTACTCCGCCCGAAGGCAGGTCAGAAACTGCACAGAGGTTTGCCTCAGCCGGAGATTACGTACGGTAGGGTGGTCAGTTCCTTTCCGCTCCTCTATTCCCTTACCCCGCCCCCAACAACAGCACGTGGCAAACCATCCAAATCTTAACCACGTCTAAGGTTGCTTAACTTCGGAGATCTCACAGGATCCGGTGTTTCAGCACGGCTATGGCCATTGGGATACTCATAATAAGACTTCTAAATGGTCTAGCGTAGCAAATAAACCTGTTACCGTTAAGGAGTTAGAAGAAATTTCGGGTTGATCAAGATAAATTAGATAGTAAAACCTAGCGTAAGAAGAAGTATACTCAGCTAGAGAACAAAGGATGTAGTCTTACTAAGTAGTGTTGTGTTCCAGAATCGATTCCCAGTCAGGTCAGTTATTTCATTCGCGTTAATTGGAAGAGCTATCTTTGTCTCCAAACATCAGCGAAATTATGCTTATATTATAAAAGTTAGCAGATTACGAAAAATGCGTGGCAGGTTTATTATTGTTCGGTATCAGTCTCTCTCACTCACACATACACATACGCATGATCCACACGCACACACACACACACGTTTCTTCAAGACAGGGAGTGTATAGAAAATGATTTTGCTAAAAGGTAATACATACTGTCCCGCCCTTGCAACAATGCAGCCATTATGCTTCACTAGCAACTGCCAGCCGACTCAATCCTTAACGTAAGTTCACATCCGTTTTTGAAGAAAGGCATAAGGTATTCACCGCGAGCTCATTGAGGTGTTAACTGGAGTTAGGTACGGGTCTACATACAGAGATTAGACTCGAACACATATTTCCGGATAATAAATCGCCACATAGCCTCTTGCAGATTTCTCTATCATACTTCCTGACACAGACTGAAACCCGTTCTCCTAAGTAGACTGAGTATACCTTTACTAACTCAGCTAGGCCACTCGCGAACACTATTCACAATTCCTGCACTTCAGCTCACTACTTAGAATCCAGAAACTTAAAGCCTATTTCAAGAGAAAGCGATATGTCGCCACATGTATATACGGGCCAGAGTCGAACTTAAGGTACGGAACTTAGGAGTCGGTCCGCCTCTGTCGTGTAGTGGTTAGTGTGATTAGCTGCCACCCCCGGAGGCCCGGGTTCGATTCCCGGTTCAGCCACGAAATTTGAAAAGTGGTACGAGGGCTTGAACGGGGTTCACTCCGCTTCGGGAGGTCAAATGAGTATAGGTGGGTTCGATTCCCACCTCAGCCATCCTCGAAGTGATTTTTCGTGGTTTCCCACTTATCCTCCAGGCAAATTCCGGGATGGTACTCTACTTAAGGCCACGTCCGCTCCCTTCCCTCTTCCTTGTCTACTCTTTCCAATCTTCACTTCCCCCACAAGGCCCCTGTTCAGCATAGCAAGTGAGGCCGCCTGGGCGAGGTACTGGTTATTCTCCCCAGTTGTATCTCCCGACCCAGTGTCTCTCGCTCCAGGACACTGCGCTTGAGGCGGTAGAGGTGGGATCCCTCGCTGAGTCGGAGGGAAAAACCAATCCTGGAGGGTAAGCAGAGCAAGAAAGAAAGAAAGAATGTTAGGAGTCGAACACTGGTCTAGAGATAAATACCGTAGATCTTCGTAGGCTTGTGTTATGTTTTCTATGCTAATTCTTACAGCTCCGAAAGCAAACTAATGCTCGGGGGCACGTACTCAGAATATAGTATTTGAATTCAGCAATCTTACTGTCACACGTATGAAGACAGGATGTGCTTAACAAGTCACTACCGCGAATTTCATAGCTTCTAAGTAAACTGTATAGACCTCTTGCTCTGTCTGAGTTCGCTTAGTTTCCTGGTGGGGCTTGCTTGTCTCATTAATTCTCAGTTTCGGCAACTAGCACACTCACGTATATACAGATCACATTCCAGCAATAGAATTACTAGAATCTAGCAAGAATCGAACCTTTGAACCTGAGCTCAGAACGCTTCTTCAGCAGGGATCGAGCCCACTACCATAGACAAAGAAGGCAAATTGAGAGAGCTAATAGAATCCGCGAACGGTGCATGCGCAGCGCTCATGTACCCCATAGAAGATCCCATAAGAACAATGTACACTCATTAGCGTACTGTGCCTCCTCAGATTTACTCCCATAAGAACAATGTATATAATTACAGAGGCCATCTTCGTTAGTAATCCTAGCACAGTTCCGAGACGATCCTCTGCCACGTCCCTAGTGTTACTTTTATAAGAGCAATGTATAGCACCGTCTTTCCCAGTAGGACAGTTTGGTTAACACATTGGAGACCGAGCCCGAGTATGTATCGGGGTCGGGTAACAGCTCAGACTGGCCGCGCCCGAGGCTAACTCGGGCCCGCGTATTTGTTATATTGTCAACACAGCCAGGACGAGATTCGCTCAGAAAGTATACATACCACTTTAAAGTACTTTCATAACAGCTATACCGTGCGTTCGTGTCCTCTGTCGTTGTTTTCTCGAACTTATAGCAGCTTATTTTTGCTCGAGTTCGCTTCTACACTCCATGCTTCCAGCCTTGCTTCCAGCTGCTCAAGGCGCGCGCTTTCAGAGTTTTGTTTACATCCTGCGAAGTGTTTAGACTGCGTTTTATTTCTGCTATAAATATTGGATCATTGAATGAAGGCGAAATTGTAGAGATTTTTGAAGAGATTTTTGATGACAGTGGTTCAGAAGAAGAGGTAGATGATTCAGACACAGAACCTGATATCGAACTTCATGTTAGTGATGAAGGTATTTATAACCTATTCTATCATATTCTACCCAGGTGTGATTTTGCACTTTGCACTTTATTTAGCTAACGTTTCATGATCTTCATACGACTGGATTTTCATTTAGAACGAAGTGACGCAAGCAATGATAATTCAAAGGCAGGGACTGATTCACATTCGCTGGGTACTTTTGGTGATTTAGATGCACTTGCAACGCCCATGCAGATAAACGAAAAGCGGAAAATTGGAAAGTAACGAGGAAAGAGACATACTGCTGGTATCAAAAGTGTTCTTTAGCAATTTGTGTCCCTGAATGCTTCAAACTATTCCTCACTCAAGCTCATCATGTGTAAGACTTCGTTGTCAGACTTTTTGTTGTTGTTGCAAAAGGCATACCGTTGGAAAATGTGTAGTGTGAAAAGTATTCAGTAGAACTTAATGCAACTTTTTAATCTGTAGAATAGACACTTTTAATTTTTTGATGCTATATACGCGTTACAATAGCAAGCTACCTACTATTTTCTACATTTTTTTTAAAAACCTTCAAAATATGGCGGTCTGCCTGCCCACATGCCACCTTAAGACACGGTCTCCAATGTGTTAAGACTGGTGTAGAATCCACGCCTGTGAGGTTAAGCTTGCACTGTAATGCTGTTAGCACGCTTGTCGAACTTGTGTCTGTTAGGTTAAGTTACTCGTTTAGTCAGCGTCAGATTATAACGTCAGGTAGCACTCTCAGTCAGCACATATATGCGGTGGAGATGGCCTCTCAGGCACTGGTGGTGATGATGGCGATGGCCGAAAAGTCCAGAAACCACTACTTACATATTACAGTATGTATGTATGTATGCATTATATAGAATATACTTCACAACTTGCACTACGATACAAAAACAATAATCAGCAATACATTCATATTCATGCACTTCGTCATTTTGTTTCTTTTTCAGCAAATATGCCTTAATACCAGAGAAATGCGTTTGTATTCCGTAAACATTATTGCAATGTGGGTGGCCTCCACGTCTATCATTTCAGTTTCTGACATTGGGTGGGTCCAGCACGTGAACCAGTGAAGTTACCGTCGGGCCCGTCCACCGCTTCAAAGCCGCACCACTCAAGGTGGAGCCAGGTGCAAGACGAGCACACTCTCCAATCGCCTGTTGTGGCGTGAGTGCCAAATGGAAATTACGAGAACGATTAACCAGGAGTCTTCTACCTCACGAGGTTTCTGGATGTGTCCAGCCACCGGACTGTTCCGAAAAGACAAGCCCAGGTATATAAGTCAGGTGAGACCTGCGAGTTCGGTTCAGTTGGTGTTGTGAGTGTCCGCCTCTGTGGTGTAGTGGTTAGCGTGGTTAGCTGCCACCCCCGGAGGTCCGGGTTCGATTCCCGGCTCTGCCACGAAATTTGAAAAGTGGTACGAGGGCTGGAACGGGGTCCACTCAGCCTTGGGAGGTCAACTGAGTAGAGGTGGGTTCGATTCCCACCTCAGCCATCCTGGAAGTGGTTTTCCGTGGTTTCCCACTTCTCCTCCAGGTGAATGCCGGGATGGTACCTAACTTAAGGCCACGGCCGCTTCCTTCCCTCTTCCTTGCCTATCCCTTCCAATCTTCCCCATCCCTCCACAAGGCCCCTGTTCAGCATAGCAGGTGAGGCCGCCTGGGCGAGGTACTGGTCATACTCCCCAGTTGTATCCCCGACCAAGAGTCTGAGGCTCCAGGACACTGCCCTTGAGGCGGTAGAGGTGGGATCCCTCGCTGAGTCCGAGGGAAAAACCGAACTTGGAGGGTAAACAGATGATGATGATGATGATGATGATGATGATGATGGTGTTGTGAGTTCGGTGTGAGTTAGTTGAGTTTTATCAGTGAGGTGAATGCCAACAGTATGAGAGCGAGTTGACAGCCTGTGCAGTATTCGTTCTGTCCCTGTAGTGGGTCGCTTAGGCCAACCGCTGTGCAGCGACGTGGAAGAGAACACTGAGTATTGGCACAGAGCAGTGAACGGAGATCCTACTGGAGTGAATGGGCAGTTTACGTCATCCAGAACTGCGATACTGCCGTGTGTGAACTCTGTACTGTGTACAGATCCCAGAAACTACGTGACTCTAAGGACTAGTAAACGGAAACCGAGTGTGAATTAGTGTGAATGAACAGGGATAATTACCGGACGAGTTGGCCGTGCGGTTAGGGGTGCGAGGCTGTGAGCTTGAATCCGGGAGATAGTGGGTTCGATCCCCAGTGTCGGCAGCCCGGAACATGGTTCTCCGTGATTTCCTACTTTCACATCAGGCAAATGCTGGGGCTGAACCTGAATTAAGGCCACGTCCGCTTCCTTCCCATTCCTAAGCCTTTCCTATCCCATCGTCGCCATAAGGCCTATCTGTGTCGGTGCGACGTAAAGCAAATTGAAAAGAAAAGAACAGTGGGAGGATTGAGGGAGAGCGCGAATTATGTAATTGTGTGATTTGTACTGTGTCGTCTAAGTAGTGATCATTGTTTGCCTATGTGTGTTAATGTGTAGATTAAGTAGAAAATGTAAAAGTTTAACGCTACCAGTTTTTGCGTTCATTTATCTACCCCGCCAACATGTTACATTATGTTATTATGGCGTTGTGCTGAAACATTTTGTTCTTCAAACAAACAATTCCGGGAATGAAACTCAGTATCATACTAAAATGTCATAGTTGTAAATTGGTAGAGATTAGTATAAAGTGTGTTTTGACGCTTGTCATCAGTCTCATATTCTTACTATACTAGTGAATTTTGTGTGATTACGTGATTTTGTGTGACGAATTCCATTGTAATATTTGAAATGATTGCATAAGATCGTGAGTAAAGGTATACTTTCCTTTCGAATGTGATCATCCCGGTACCAGCCTGCATATGAATGAAATATGATTTTCAAGATTGACGATTCAGGATTTGTATCTGTCCCTCTCTCTAACTTACGGATATGTGTTTTACTTTCTTCATTTTAATGCATTTAAGTACCGTAGTTGGTGTCTGGCTGTTGTCTCGAGTATGATTAGAAATACGAGCTACGGTACATAAATTAATGGATTATTTCATTATTTTTTTTAAAATTAAGTACAGTGGACGTCGCTTATTATGATCAATCTGGAATGCAGATTATTCGATACCATTAACCGGCTGATAATAGTAGCCGAAAAATAAAAATTGATACGTAGCTTACTGTATTAATTCATAACCTACATCCACTAATTTGAAACAGATACCGGTACACAGCACTGCAATACCGTTAACTGTTTTCAGCTATGTAAAATAGTCTATAATCGTTGTTTGCTTTTGGTTGTCTCTCAAAAGGCCATTCATATCTAGCGCCTGTCTCATTTCAGCATTCGTTGGTGTTCGGGAAGCTTCGGCAACATCGTCATCATCAGTATCGCTATCTCATATCTAATTCTGCCTCATATATGTCGTCTTTGTCTGTTTCGCATCAGTAATGACGCCCTCATCAATGTTCATCCATTCCTAAAATTCATCTTCCGTTAAGTCTGTTGGACATAGTTCAACATCCTCGTCTACTTCTGGTAACTCTCCTAAAAGTCCCCCATACCGGAAACAGTTCCTTATTGTATGTGCTGAGACACTATCCCGTGACATGGCTAGAAGATGCAGGCCTACGAAAAGGCTGGTTGTTTTCGCAAGGGCATTGGCACTAGTTTTATGTGCGTCCTCAATGTTTTCTAAGATTCTTGTGGGCATTTCATGGCGATAATACGCTTTCATGGTGCGAATGATTCCTTGATCGCACGGTTGAATTAATGAAGTCATATTCGCCGGTATGAAAACCACATCTATGTACATGAGCTCACAATTCACAATGTGTGTTGCACAGTTGTCAACCAAAAAAACTATTTTACGGCCCAGCCTATTAATCATCATTGAGTCATCAGTCCACAGACTGGTTTGATGCAGCACTCCATGTCACCCTATCCTGCATTAACCTTTTCATTTCAACATAACTACTGCATCCTACATCTGCTCTAATCTGCTTGTCATATTCATACCTTGGTCTACCCCTACCGTTCTCACCACCTAACCTTCCTTCAAAAACCAACTGAAACAAGTCCTGGGTGTCTTAAGATGTGTCCCATCATTCTATCTCTTCTTCTCGTCAAATTTAGCCAAATCGATCTCCTCTCGCCAATTCGATCCAGTATCTCTTCATTTGTGATTCGATCTATCCATCTCACCTTCAGCATGCCCCTGTACCACCACATTTCAAAAGCTACTATTCTCTTTCGTTCTGAGCTAGTTATCGTCCACGTTTCACTAAAATGCCACGCTCCACACGAAAGTCTTCAAAAATATATTTCTAATTCCTATATCAATGTTTGAAGTGAGCAAATTTCTTTTCCTAAGAAAGCTTTTCCTTGCTTGTGCTAATCTGCATTTTATGTCCTCCTTACTTCTGCCATCTTTAGTTGTTTTACTACCCACGTAACAATATTCATATACTTCCTTTAAGACTTAATTTCCTAATTTAACATTTCCTGCATCATCTGCCTTCGTTCGACTGCACTTCATTACTATTGTTTTGGACTTATTTTTTTCATCTTGTACTCCTTACCCAAGACTTCGTCCATACCATTCTGCAGTTTCTCGAGATATTCTGCAGTCTCAGATAAAATAACAGTATCATCGGCAAATCTCTTTCCAAATTCCTCTTTGATTTCCTTTAATGCCTGTTCTATGTAAATATTGAAAAGGAGAGGGGACAAGCTGCAGCCTTGCCTCACTCCTTTCTGGATTGCTGCTTCTTTTTTCAAAGCCCTCGATTCTGCCCCTCAGTCTATTATCCCACTTCAGTAGCCATTCTTTGAAAATCTCATCCATGCACTGGGAACTTATTGATGCTCTTAAGGCAACGTGGGTTCTTACTTTTCCCAATCACTAACAGTCTTTTCTTTTCTTTTCACCAGACATACTCGCACGACATAAAACTCCTACTCGTTCCTTGGAGGTTTTATAGCCTTTAACACTTTCATATTTGAAGAAGTAAGTGTGTTCAGGTAAGGCGCGATAATAGTCGCATACTTGAGAACGAAATCCTTGAAAACGAATACGATAACATAAAACGAATTCATGATCACAATAAACGGAAGATTTTCAATGTTTCAGTATTTGTCCGTATGGGACTTTATGAAAGTGATTATATAATACGGTCGATAACATTATCCGTGATTACAATAAACGGCGTACACTGTATAAGGAGACCTCAGTCATAACTAGACATTGATTCATGGCTGTCAACACAGAAATGGAGCCATGTCACCTCGGAACTGCAGCTATCAAAACTGACAACATATTTTATTGTTCAAGCAGTCGGCGAGTTAATGTGGCAGGAAACTGTACGTACGTGCACATGTGGCACGCGTAAGTAACGTGCCAATTAATATGTCTCATTATATTTGCCAAGGGTCGTATGAAAAAAGGCTCGGAGACACATTTTAAACTCTGTCTGACAAGGCCATGATATTTGTGCGACCGGACACAGCGTATACTGTCACATATGACAATCAATATTCATTACAACCATCAGATCAAATATAAAAATCAATCTGGATACAGATAATTGGGAGGCCTCGCCAGTGTAAACGATACTATTTAATCGCTAAGAGGCGAGTGGCGGGGAGCAGAGGGGGATAGTGGGAGTGTGGGGCCAATTACCGTGATTAATGGAATGAAATCACGGCTGTCACGTCCGCGAAATTCCACTCAGTTCGGTCTTGCACAAACAAACTTTGGCGAGCACCGATCATACTTTTCACTCTTCTCACCGCGACAGTAGAGATCTGAATATCTGTAAGGGTATATTTTGATTCTCCTGGAGATATTTCAGAATATGTATGTAGAATATTTAGCATAAATTGCGGCGTTGGTTCAGATTTTAAGTTCTGGGTTCAGCTACTTTTGCTTTGCAGTTTGTAAAATTGTAGCCCGAAAACCTTTATTGTAGGATTTTTAAGGCTTTCACAAATTGGACATTTATACCACGTAAATGAAAAAGTGCTCAATAGAAATTGCAATCTATAGTAATAATAATAATAATAATAATGATAATAATACGAGGGTCGAGTCTTAAGTCAGGGAAGCTATTTTTTTCTCGAGAACAGGAGACAACAGGGAATATCTAAGATATGCGTTTAGAAACGAACGGTATGTACTTGCGTATGATGCCACTAGATGTTGAATGTAAACAACAGTGTGGAAATAACGTATTCTTAAAAGTTCGTTATATACAAAGGGCACTAGGAAAGTTTTGCAATACGCAAAAACGGTTGGCTGGATACCTCTGTTATGGTGAGGGATGAAGAGAGGGGTGAATGTCCGTCTAGAAGACAGAAAGGCGCGAACTTCATACCCGTTCTTACCAAGCAGTGGAATTGAAAGCAAGTTGCCAGTGTGGTCTAAAGGTGAATATCGCGCAATTATACTCTACAGTGTTGCTCGTTGATTAATTGTTGACCAGTGCCTGAAGGATATGACACATGTGTTGAGGAAAGACTGTCCATATCGGACAATAAATTTCCGCGAATACAAAAAGTTCCAGAGGGGAAATTTTGGGGTTGAAGACGATCCTCGTTCTGGGCGACCGTCTGAATCAGTGGCTGAGGAAAACATTCAAGCTGTGAGGAAAATGTTGTAGCAAGAGTGGCGGTTGACATATCGGCAGGTAGAAGAGACCCTCCACATCCCTACACCAGCTATTCATTCAATTCTACACGACCATCTCCATGTCAGAATGGTTTGTTCCCTTTGGGTGCCCCATTCACTTTCAGAGGAAGAAAGGACACATCGAGTGAAATGGTGCCGAAAAATGCAAAAACTGTTTGAAAATGGGACTTCGCGTAACGTCAATAGCATCGTTACAGGTGACGAAACTTGGATTTATTACTACGATGTCCCAATAAAATCCCAGAACAAGGTGTGGCTGTTCGAAGATGAGGGTACTTCTGTCACTGTGCGAATGTCAAGGTCTGTAAAGGAAAGGATGATAGCAGTATTCTTCACTAAACGGGGAATCCTCACGCGGGTTGTGCTAGAAACACAAAGGACAGTTACTGCGAAGTGGTACAGTGAGACTTGTCTGCCTAAGGTCATCCAGGCTCTCAAGCAGCTCCGTCCAAGGTCACGGCTCAACACTTGGCTCCGACAATGTTCCAGCACATCGTGCTAATGTAACAATGGATTTTCTTGCCAGATCAGGGTTGGCTGTGCTTGATCACCCACCATACAGTCCTGCTCTTGCCCCATGTGACTTCGCACTCTTCCCAGAAGTGAAGATGAAGCTGAAAGGGCGGAGTTTTGCATCCGCCGAGGAGCTTCTGGCAGCATGGGATCAAAAATGTGAAAATGTAACCGAAGGAAAGAGGCAGAGTTGGTTCATTGACTGGTTTCGACGTATGGCGAAGTGTATTGAGTGTGGTGGGAATTATTTTGAAAAAGTCTAAAGCGTTCACTCACATTGAAAAACTTCCCTAGTGCCCTTTGTACAGTTCTTTTTTAGACGTAATGTCCGGCTCCATGGCTAAATGGTTAGCGTGCTGGCCTTTGGTCACAGGGGTCCCGGCTTCGATTCCCGGGCAGTGGTGGAAATTTTAACAATAATTGATTAATTTCGCTGGCACGAGGGCTGGGTATATGTGTCGTCTTCATCAACATTTCATCATCATCACGACGCACAGGTCACCTACGGGAATCAAATCAAAAGACCTGCATCTGGCGAGCCGAACATGTCCTCGGACACTCCTGGCACTAAAAGCCATACGCCATTCCATTTCATAGACCTAATACTAACGAAAATAATTGAGATTAATCTTCCCATAAATACTAACTCTGTATGATTACCATGACATCATATGCACCTGATAACACAATCCTGAGTGAGTAGATTCGAAATGCGTAGTTTTCAACTTTCAGGAATATACACATAGATAGTTAACCATACTGACAGAACAACAGACAGACAGACAGACAGACAGACAGACAGACAGACAGACAGACAGACAGACAGACAGACAGACAGACAGACAGACAGACAGACAGACAGACAGACAGACAGACACCAGAGAGAAAAGTTCTACCTCTTGTTTCCTCGGTGTTCAGTTACATGAGTTGGGTTAATTTTCATGCCGAGCGTAATAATATGCATTCTATGATTTTCTCTTTTTATAGATCCTTCAAATGCACTGCCTGACTCAAAAGTTAAACACCCAGAAGAATTAGTCCAATATTATCGCGTTCGGTACGCACGTATACCATTGATGTGTAAGAAAATGACTAGATTCGCAAGGATCTGTAATGTGTAGAACGCCTACCTGAGTGCATTCGAGATGGCACCGTCCTATTGTTGATAAGTTGTTACCAATCAAATGCCGTGAGTCGGAAGATAAGCAACTCGTGCAGAGAATACTACGTAAAGTACGAAGCACCCGCGATGCCTATCCACCAAATGACAGCATTTGACAGTGGCCGCATTGTGGGACTGCATGAGGCTGGTTGGTCGTATCGTGTAATTGCCATAGGCAAGTGGGCCGTTCAGATGTCGCACCGGCCCGATATCGGACTCAATGGGTACACGAGGGCACTCAATCACGTCGTTCAGGTTCGGGTCGACCAAGAAACTCCCCCTCCCCCACCGAGCGAGACCGTCAGATGGTGCACAAAGCATTTCGGGATCCCATAACTTCGGCACCCGCCATCCGCGAACATGTACTGGAGATTTTACAACATCCTTTGAGTTCCGCACAGTGCCTCAACGACTCGCATCCGCCGGACTGGGGTCCTGTCACCCAATTTCATAGGTTGTCATTGACTGCAGAACACGCCTGCGTTTGGAGTGGTGCTTTGTCCGCGGGGAGGGTCATGGATAGAGGACGACTGGCGTCGCATCGTATTCAGTGATGAGTCCCGCTTCTCCATAACCTCCGCTGACCATTGTATGCAGGTTTGGTGGCGTCGAGGACAAAGGCCAGGTCCTGCCCATATTCTGGAAAGACAAACAGGCGTAATCCCTGGCATCGTGGTGTGGGGAGCCATAGGATATTCGTTCAGGTCACTTCTAATAGTGCTTCGGCAGACTTTGACGGCACAGTGTTACGTTTTATGGTTACGTATTATGTTTTCTAGCATAGATTAGTTCTAAAACACGATTTCTCAAAGAAAGGAGAGGAGATAGTCTCCCTCAATCATCAGACAGAGCGCAGTGTTTGCGTGTCAGGCGAAGCAGAGTAAACTGGAAGCGAGCACGAGGCAGTGCGCAGCTTGTCGCACCGAACACAAATCAGGGCCCTTCCCGAAAGGTATTCCGTGGTAGGTACATAGGAATGAAATGGGGGCAGCAACAAATAAATAGCCCAAAGGGATCAGGTTTTAAGAATCCTGACGTATATTGTGACAACATCAAAGAAGGCGTATAAACATGTTACATAGTAAGAGTATTTCACAAATCTTCGGTAGAGGTCAGGTACTGGATACAAATGACATCTTAGATAATGGAGTTAAGAAATTAAGGCGTATGAGTAAGCGCTTAGTGAGAATTAAAGACAGACAACTAGATTTAAATAGTTACAATAGTACCAACATTGCGACAGGGTGTAACCTCGAATATGCTTCAAAGAGAAAAAAAAGAAACACTACCAGTAGAATGATGTATTCAATAAACATAGAGACAGCAATGCGTAGGAACCTTCACACTAATACTTGACAATATTTAATCCCCCGGATACAAATTTCGTTAAGGTAGAAGAACAAGTTGACAACAATTTTAGAAACCTCTAAACAGCAAGGATACCAATGAAAATTCGCAGACCATTAGAAATGCTTATTGTGTAATTTAATTTCTCATAGAAGAAGAAGGAAATAACGAGGGCATACACCGGTAGAGGGAGAGGTAGGGATAATAGAAAAAGAGAAAAGAACAAACCAGGTAAGGACATTAAGAGAACAGGCAAGGATCATGCTGCAAAGTCCCGCATCAGGTTAAGTCCATATTACACACAACGTGAAGTTTTAGCTTGCTTATAGGTCCGCCAAGGTTAACGCCCCAATCAGTTTCATTGATCGCAGAAATAAAAAAGGAGCTCCATAGTGTAAAATTAGGTCCATGAGGAGCCGAAATTTTAAAAGCTGATGTTCGTAAACAAAGTCTCTGTGGAGCTACAAAAATATCAACGTGAACAAGTGAAATAAACATGAATCTGCTCACCCAGCAAGACGTAGACAGTTTCCACACAGGTTGAAAATGTCAACACGGACCAGCCGCGGACAATATAAGACTCCCACTGCTTACATTGACATAATCCACACACCTGATCAAAGATTGAGGCGAGACGGCAGGTTTATAAAGGCCGGAAAGCCAGCCGTGGAACATACGGGAACAATGATGACGTCAGGCGGGTGGCGGGGAGAGGAAGGCAGGCACACACACAGTCGTGAAACTGCGAAGACAACAGACGGATGGTAAGCGCAGCAGTCCAATGTCACTACCCGGAAGCGATGAATATACAGTACACAAGGTAAGAAAACATATTTTGGGAGCACGCTACAACAGGGATACGTCACAGACATTCTGCGTCCGCACATCCTACCCCTTATCGCACAGCAGACTGAGCCAGCGTTAAAACAATATAATGCACGTAGATACACGACACGATTGTCTATGGACTGCTTAGAGCATGTTGAGGGTCACTCCTGGTCAGCAGGATCCCTGGACTTCTCCATCATAGAATACGTATGGGATGACATTGGAAGGGGACTCCGTCGCAGTACCAACCTGCGGGATCTGGACGCACACCTACAACAACTGTGGACGAACTTTCCTCAATTTAGAATCCAAGGGCTATTTGACACCATTCCGAACCGCAGAAGGCACGCGTTGTCGCGGGAGGTGGCTGCAGCACCCTACTGACCTGGCGCCAACATTTCACCTGTAACTGCCAACGGCCTTGTCTTCATCATCTCATATTGTAATCAGTTCAGTAAAGGCATATGTTATTTCAGCATATGTAGTTTCGTTCACATTCAACCATTGCTTCTGGGTGCTTAACATTTTTGTCAGGCAGTGTAACAGGCAGTGTGTCTGTCACTGGCAGCAGTGCATGAAGCCCGCAGAAAATAATAATTTTCTCCGTCATTTGAAGAGTAAGCGAAATTATGCATGTAACAAAAATTATTGAAAATGAAGGGGCATTTCACATATCGTCTATATATTTTACATATAATCATTAGCGTAATAGAAATTTAAAATCTTCTGGTCTTCCTATAAAGCCCAAGTATATTGAGTGACTTTTATATGATCTGCATGTCGATACCTACTCCTAGATTAGTAGACTCTGAATATAAATATTGAACGAGATACAGTCAATAGTGCATGAAAGAAAGCTATTAAAATCTGCTAGTCCCCCTAAGAAACAGTCTATTTAGAGATTTTTAAGTGATATGCATTTCGAAGCTTGATGCTGGTTGAATAGGCTCTAAATTTGAAGATTTTTCGAGATATAATCAATAGTTTTAGAGAAAATTTAAAAAACTCACCTCTTCTTCCCATAATCCCCCGATCTGTTCAGTAATTTTAATTTATATGCATATCGAAACCTGCTCCGGTATGAGTTGACTATAAATAAGAAGTTTGTTTAAGATCTATTCAGCGGATTACCCGTCATAGTGGAACAAACAAACAAACAAACAAACAAACAAACAAACAAACAAACAAACAAACAAACAAACAAACAAACAAACAAACAGACAAACAAACAAAGAGGAAACCTATAAACTACTGATACGATCTTGAGTTCACCAAACCGGATAAATACATTAAAATATGGCGAAATAAATTACTTTACAGCCAGCGGACTCTCTACAACTTCATTTATAAGATACAGTGAAATGATTTCTGGTAGAAATAATGTTGTGGTGCTAGTTCACGACTTTGTATCCCATTTGAAATATGGGATGAGATTTTAGAACTTCTTCAGAAACACACCAACACTTGAATACAGTTAAGGTGAAAGCATAGTGTTCTGCAGAAAAAGTGTGAATACTCTGAATTTTCCTTAGAAAGAACCTATAAAATTCTTTTTTTCAAGATTTAGCACATTTCAAAACGTACCCCGTTAAGGGAAATGGTGTAGAAAGGGAGATAGAAGCACACTAGTAACGGCGGAATAAATATCCAAACACCAAGAAGGGGTTGTGCTAGATTAACGAACGTTAGTAGGAGTGTTTATACATCTGAAATATGACATTGATTCAAATTTCCCGCAAATCGCATTAGCGTGGCGCTAGTAGCGACCCCATGCCGTTGCACATTAGGTTTGTTTAAATACGGACTGTACTCTGCAAGAGTGTTAGTCACCTGTGAGATTGGACGGAGTGGCTGTGAGTGGGTCAAGAATGCCTTTACGACGACGAAGAGGCCAGTATCAACAAGTCACTGCGGTTGAACAAGGCCGTATAATAGGGCTACGTGAAGGTGGATTTTCCTTCCGTGCCAATGCAGAACGACTTGGCAGGAACGTATCCACTGTGCATGCGTGCTGGCAGCAGTCACAAGAAGGTTCGCTCGCAAGAAGGCCGGGCTCCGGACGTCCCCGTTGCACCACCGAGAGGGAGGACCGCCGTATTCGGCGTACGGCTGTGGCGCAGCAGACTGCGACTGCAGCAGCGATTTGAGCGGCAGTTGGCACCACAGTGACGCAACGAACTGTTGGAAATAGGTTACTTGAAGGATAGGTCCGAGTCAGACGTAGTGTGGCGTGCATTCCATACCACCGCCATCTGAGACTTCAGTGGTGACAAGCGAGAGCTCATTGGAGGATGGAGTGGAGGTCCGCTGTGTTCTCCCACGAAAGCTGGTTCTGCTTTTGTGCCAGAGATGGCCGTGTGTTGGTTAGAAAGAGTCCAGGTGAACGCCTCGCATTCCACCTGTCTGCGACGTATACAATCTGGACATGCACCGGGATTTCTACTCTGGGCAGCAATTTCCTTCGACAGCAGGGGCACTCTCGTGGTTATCCCACGCACCCTGACTGCAGATTTGTACGTCCGTCCGGTGATTCGACCTGTTGTGCTACCATTCATGTACAGCATACCCGGGGGTGTTTTCCAACAGGATAATGACGCTGTTGTAACCCAACGTTCGCTACATTGTGTCGACGTGTTGCTTTGGCCTGCTCGATGCCACGATCTGTGCCCAATCGAGCACGATTGGGACATCATTGGACAACAATTCTAGCTTCATCAACAACCGTCATTAACCGTCCCTGTATTGACAGACCAAGTCCAACAGGCATTTAAATCTATCCCACAAGCTGACATCCGGCACCTGTACGACACAATGGATGCACGTTTGCATGCCTGCATTCAACAGCCAGGCGATTCCACGGGTTATTAATGGGCCAACATGGCACATTTGCGATAGCTTTTCTCGCACGAATGTTAGCCTGTAGTCTTGTACCTTCAATCAATTAAATATGTTACCTCGACAAATATATTACCAAAATTTTCGTATTCTGTTTTCCTTATTTCATGGTGTTCGGATATAATTTTTCGCCAGTGTAGAAAGGGGACATGAGCAAGTATAAACAATATTCATGCACTTTACGTAATTTCATCATAAGTTATATTTGAGAAGAAAACCTGAATTCCACGGGCAATTTGCTGCTACTCATATACCAGGACAATGGAAATAATAGTGACCTGTATCGTTCTCATGGTTCCTCTCATCGTCTAACACAAATATATCTCTTGAAAAGAAGATTCACGCTTGTCCCTAGGTAATGCGCTCGCTGTAAGTACTGTGAAGTGAACACAATTATGCTATAATATGGAGAAGATATCTCTCCCAACAACTCCGCAAATAATACAACTAATGCCGAGTCGTATTTGTTCTGAAATCGATTAGACAGAACGACGGAGGCACAAATCGTTTCTCAAGTACTGATCTCAAAAATCTTACTAAACGTGGTATCAGAATAACTATCTAACACATGGACAAACCTACTACTCCGAATGAATTACTGTAATTGTAATTCTACATTAGCGCGTTAGGAACCCTAACTGGTCTTGAAACGAATAAGCCTACATTTATGGCATTTGAAAACAAAGCAAAGCAAAGTCACCTCCGTACAGGCCATGAAGGCCCTTGGAGGAGTGGAAGGTAAAGGCTTCCACCATTGTTTACCTCGGCACATGATGGGATAGAGTCGTTGCCCCCAGGAATTAACCTGGTACTCATTTTTGGTGTAGGCTGAGTGAACCTCAGGTCCATATGCACCTCCGGAATTGGAAATCATGTTTCTTAGATTTTACGACTTCCTGACGGGGATTCGGACCCACGTCCTTCCGAGCGAACCACCTCAGCCAGGCAGCCCCTATGGCATATGATGACCATTAAAAGTAATGTGATAACGTTGAATAGATTAGGGCCTTTGAAATTCAGGATATAATCATGTACGTGGAAAATGAAATTATTTACAATATGTACAAAAGTAAACCTACAACGATCATTGCCATAGGAAATGAAGAGAAGCCACGCCCAAGAAGAGATACGATTATTACATTTTATAAATACCGTATCTACAGAATTGCTGGTGTCGGAAATAATATCTAAAGAGGATTGTGAGCTGACGATGTCCCGTATAGAGTATTGTTTCTCTGTCAAAACTTCGGGCGAAGGTTATCTGTGAATTTCTTTACGACGTAGATGGCCTTGGAAACGGAATACAAGGAAGGCAAAGAGATATGCCAATCGAATTAAGCCATGAACCGAAGGTTATATCTGAAAGTAAAATGTCAAAAGAAATAGATATAATTTGCTGCTTGTATTGTAAAATGCCGTGTAATGGTAGAACTAACTATACATTTAACACGCAATTAAGTATGGAAAGCCTTTCTAAAATATAATGCTAGCTTCGCACTGATTCACTAAGATTGAAATTTATTGGACTCATCAAATATATATATATATATATATATATATATATATATATATATCTTTTGCTATTTGTTTTACGTCGCACCGACGCAGATAGGTCTTATGGCGACGATGGGACGGGAATGGTCTAGGAATGAGATGGAAGCGGCCGTGGCCTTAATTAAGGTACAGCCCCAGCATTTGCCTGGTGTGAAAATGGGAAACCAAGGAAAACCGTCTTCAGGGCTGCCGGCAGTGGGATTCGAAACCACTATTTCCCGGGTGCGAGCTCGCAGCTGCGCGGCCCTAACTCCACGGCTAGCTCAGCCGGTACAATTAAATAGAAGTACGGCATGATCATGCAATTAAAAGTTATTTAGTATTTTAATACACACTAAGGAACTAACAGACACTGAAGAGGCTGCCAGACTGACGAATGCGTGCGGCATACCGGTGAATTATAACTCAGTGTCCACGACCTTGGCAAAAATATTACACCCCTGCTACCCTTCCCCACAGCACATGCAAAATCTCCACTACTTGCCGTAGCGCTATACAAATCTGTTAGCCGCGACGAACGGCATTTGGTGCATATTTCGGCCAAAAATTATGTTAATTATTGAGGAAAATAAAGGAAAGAATTAGCAGATAAGGCACAAAGGCTTGTACAGATAACGTTTATTTTACAAATAATTCGCTGTGAGCTTGCATCCGGGAGATCGTGGGTTCGAATCCCACTGTGGGCAGCCCTGAAGATGGTTTTCCGTGGTTTCCCATTTTCACACCACGCAAATGCTGTTGCTGTACCTTAATTGAGGCCACGGCGGCTTCCTTCCAACTCCTAGGCCTTTCCTATCCCATCGTTGCCATAAGACCTATCTGTGTCGGTGCGACGTAAAGCAATTATCAAAACAAATAATAATAATTCCTAGTTCCAGGTGGCTAAAGTGAATATGTAATGTTTACTCCACAAAGTGGCGAGGGGCGAGGGCGACTTTCCCTTCACGCCCCACCCCCTAATCGCCGCTACTGTTCGTTAACACGCCAACGATGCAGAAAAGGAAATTTAACCGAGCTCGATAGCTGCAGTCGCTTAAGTGCGGCCAGTATCCAGTATTCGGGAGATAGTAGGTTCGAACCCCACTGTCGGCAGCCCTGAAAATGGTTTTCCGTGGTTTCCCATTTTCACACCAGGCAAATGCTGGGGCTGTACGTTAATTAAGGCAACGGCCGCTTCCTTCCCACTCCCAGCCCTTCCCTGTCCCATTGTCCCATAAGACCTATCTGTGTCGGCGCGACGTAAAGCAACTAGCAAAAAGAAAATTTAATCACTTGTTAATTTATACATGTGTAGACATTCCACTCGATAAAAGAGTTGCTTATATGAAACAAAAACGATACTGTTCGATGAAATGCTTGTGTAGAAGGCATACGTCTGTTTGGATCTTCGGTTGCATTCCGACCGGGTTGTCCAGATTAAAATAATGTCTATTCGGGAGATACTAGTTCCGAACCCCACTGTCGGCAGCCCTGAAAATTGTTTTCCGTGGTTTCCCATCTTCACACCAGGCAAATGCTGGGGCTGTACCTTAATTAAAGACACGGCCGCTTCTTTCCCATTTCTAGCCCTTCCCTGTCCCATCGTCGCCATAAGACCTATCTGTGTCGGTGCGACGTAAAGCAACTAGCAAAAAAAAATTATGTCTATGTATTCGTCGCTGCTGAACACACTAGCCATTGGCGATAAGCAGACAGTAAATATAGTGCGGCTCTACCATACACCAGCCTAGAACTATGCGGTCGAAAACGATGTTTACTAATGGAAGGGGTGCATTCGACCGCCAGCGCTGTGTAACATGCTGCAAGTGTGACTCTGTTTTTTATCTCTTCATATTCTGACGTAACCTGCCTGCTGGCAGTAGTTTCCCTGTTAAAATCAGTTGGTAGACGCCACACACATCACTTATGCATGCGGGACATTTATAAGTACGGCGTCCGTGAGCCACCTGGTATATATCTTCTGGTTCTCTATCAACACAAGTAGCGTGTGAGCGAGTGGCAACGGCGTAATCCTCGTTTCTTAAATTCAAATACTTAACATAAGCTTCAGCTTTACAAAAGTTCTCTTTGAGTTCCCTTAATTTCAATGCAAGAACTCGTGAAAGCATGTCTGGTCTATCTCCGGGCTGTAGGGCGAAAAATGTATCAAACCATAGGAATTGTAAGTAAAGGTAAGAAAAACAACGGGATGCCGTATTTCCCCACCATTGCCATAGCATATTAATAACGATGCTGTGAGTTTCTAGGACTGTCTTCAAATACTGAAGAGAAGATAACAATCCCTCCTACATTAAGTCATCATGATAATCACGACTAACGACGAAGTCTTGAAGGGCTTGTATCGGTTAGAATCGCAAGTCTTCCTGGTTTTAACGCAAGTATAGAAGTCTTCGAGCTGGCCCTTCTGTCTGGGGGTAGAAATCCTGCTTCTTACCTCGAGGGCTCGGGCTCCATTCCCGGCCAGCCGAGGAATTTTTAGCTGAATCTGAGATCTGAGAACAATCTAGTGGCTATCTGACGATGAAGCAGCAGCTCGGGTGTAAAAAGCCAGTAATAACATCAGAGAGGGTTCTTCGCGCTGACCAAACGGAACCGCGTAATATGCTGGCCTTCGGGATGAGCAGTGATCGCTTGTTTGGTCAAGGCCTATCAGTTCCGTAGTGCATTGGAGTTTAAATAATAAAAGTCTTTCTACCTCAGTTCGTATGTACTCATCCATTACTGCTGGATACGTTTTTGATTGGCGTAAGTGTGTAAATTCTTGCCTAACTGCAAGTCTGTAGCGAAGGAACAGAAGCATACTTGAGTTAGTGCTATTCCCATGTCTGCTGACACCAGCCTGGCTCACCAAATGGCTCATCAGGTCACATAGTGGAATGTAAATAGACAACAGTCTAGGACCTCCTTGCTTACCATCAGCAACGAAATAGCGATCAGAAAGTGGTTCATCAGCTTCATGAAAATCCTGCAATTTCTTCCACAGCATGCCTAATATATTGATGCTGTTCCTCTATAACATGATTACCAAACCACAAGTCAACAGAATGTCGTGGAATTTGGAAGAAAATTCCTGATGTAATACAACTCCAGCTGTTTTATAAAATACTGCATAGGGGTTAATACATAATACAGTATGTCTCAAAGTTGTTTTAATGTTTCAAATTTCAGCGATGAACTGCATTATTCCAACATTCTTAGCATTCTTGCAATACAGGGCGGTAAAACGTGCGTGATTCGGAATCACAGTATGTCACTTTCTTGTTCATACACTGTCACCGAAAATCGCCAACATGTATATAGTGGGACGTAAAGAAACAACACTTGTATTATTATTATTATTGTTATTTTATTCATGCACATTCCATTTCTTTATAAATATTCTATTTCTCTATTAAGTTACTGAAATTATTAAATTATACTTTTATACAGTGGAGGTAATAGCCAGACATAAGCACCCAGTGCATAAATGATTTCTTCCTAAAAATAGTCTGTTTATACAGAAGTGAAAACTACTGTATTTTCATCCCCAAATACAAGTCAATTTTTTATTGACACTAGTGTAAACGTATTCGTTCACTAACCTTTAGCTCGGCTATGGAACGTGAGTACGGTATGTGCAGATAGTTGTGTCCGCTAGCAAACTGAGAAAGTGCTGGTAGCATTGTCCAAAGGAAATGAGCGTAGTTTAGAATTGGAACAGGAAATTACAAATCCAGCAGTTCTAGAACTCCCTTTAAGAAAATTAGGACTGACTGTGAAGAAAAGTCACGGTACAGTCAAGTATGTCGTCTATAAGTTTAAGTGTGAAGGGTCGGAGTATTTACAGATTGAAAATCGATAGTTCTTATTTTAAATTTAGAGAAAGGTTAGTATGGTACGTATCCTTGAAGTGATCATCATATTATATTATGAAATAACTCAAAATATAACCACAATCCGGACTCCAAACTGAACCCGTACTCTCGGTGAAGAATATACCAAGAAGCACCACACGAGAAAAGCTAAGCCCAAAAGAAAAACGTATAATTTCGAAGCGAGTGAAATACAATCACCGCATAAGTGCTCCTAAGCTGGGGGTAGAAGTGGAAGTTTCTACTGGGAACTGAATGTGCACTAAGACGGTACACGTGGCCTGGAGTTTTGGTGTAGTGTTATCTGGTTCGATGAAACTAAAATCAACTTTTTTGGATCAGGTCGTGCCAACAGGTTGCGGAGAAAGTTTATTACGGAAAACAAAGTGACCTTTACAATTTCCACAGTTTAATAATGGAGGTGTATGAATTATGGCTTGTGGGGGAATGGCAGCTAAACTTGCAGGGAACATTCACTTTATTGAAGGCACCATGGACAAAAAAGTCTGTAATGTTGTTCTGAAGAACAATGTTAAACAAAGTACTGAAAAATTAGGAGTGCTACCGACCTATGTGCTTCAGCACGATAATGATCAGGGATATACCACTGCTCTAAAGAAGCAAAACAATTGAAAAAGCCTCCACAGTCTTATGACCTCAACCCTATTGAAAATGTATGGGCATTTTTGAAATCTAAGACCCATACATAGTCCAAGTCTAGAAAGTCAAGAATAACGGCCGAGAGGATTCATCCTGCTGACCACACGACGCCTCGTAATCTGCAGGCCTTCGGGCTGAGGAGCGGTCGCTTGGTAGGCTAAGGCCCTTCAAGTGCTGTAGTGCCATCAGGTTAGGTTAGTTTAAGATCCACAGTAGAAATGTTTCATCCGAAGAGAAGTTAAAAAAGTGATGACCGAAGAGTGGTTCAACATCAGCCATTAAAAATGTAACAGGCTTGCAAATTCCAGGCAGCGTAGATGTCAAGCTGTCATTAAATCCAAGGGTTATTCCACAAAGTATCAGGACTGTTGCTATCGGTCACTTTATTCGTATGTTTACTTAAAGCGATGGTACCTGAAAGAATTACAATGTGACATAGAAAATGACAACTTTTGTTATATGTAGGGTTTGTAGAAAAGGTTTATTTTTGGATGACATTGTAAAGAAATGTAAAGTAAAGCAAAGTCATCTCCGTACAGGCCATGAAGGCCCTTGGAGGGGTGGAAGGTAAAGGCTTCCACTATCCGTAACCTCGGCACTTGATGGGGTAGAGTAGTTAGCTCTACGCCCGACTCTGTACTCTGAACCAGATGATAAACACTAATCCCTACTTCGCAGGTTCGATCCTAGCTCAGTCGAGTGGTATTTGAAGGTGCTCAAATACGTCAGCCCCGTGTCAGTAGATTTACTGGCACATAAAAGAAGTCCTGCTGGACTAAATTCCGTCATCTCGACGTCTCTAAAAACCGTAAAAGGAGTTAGTGGAACGTTAAGCCAATAACATCATTGTCAATCAATCAATCAATCAATCAATCAATCAATCAATCAATCAATCAATCAATCAATCAATCAATCAATCAATCAATCAATCAATCAATCAATCAATCAATCAATCAATCAATCAATCAATCAATCGATCAATCAATCATGGAGTGTTCCCCAGGACCTTCATACGTTATACACGCATACTTACACAGTGTACAGTATGTTATACAGTATAATTCGTTACATCATGATTTGGTATTTCTTCCTAGAAACATCCCGTTATAAAAATTTCACTCTTGTCTTTTTTTGTGTGTGAAATATTGAAACTTTGCTCAATAAACGCGTAAACAGTACGTTTGCGCTAATACCTTTCCAGAACAGGTATCACAGAAATAACGTATTTATTTTCAAGACACTCTATCCATCTACAAATATAATTTTCATGAAAAATTCAACAACATTTTTTCACATGGGAAAGGATTAAAATATTTTAGCAGAAAAACACAAAACTGTTATGATTTTCCGTAGTGAGATTAATGAAACCTCATCAAATATCAGTTTTAACATAAAAGTCAATATATTACCCAATGATTTCCCAGGAATTATGGGATGATATCTTGCATACTGAACTGAGTTAGTAACCTTATGTGAAAACTACACTTACCAGTCATCAGGATATACTAAATACTAATAACATTAGGAACCATGTAGAGAAGATAATTGAAATTTGTGGTGCGGAAAACAAAAGTAATTGAAATATGTTGTATAATGACTGCAGTAAAACTGAGTTAAAATCCTCACGGCTCCCAGGGGAATACTCGATTATATCCTACACGCAAGTATATTGTACAATTAAATAATTAATTAATAATAATTAATTAATAATAATTATCTTCCCTCGTATGTGAATGACATCCGTAATTATTTATAATTAAGAAACTCATCCGTAATGTGAACCAACATTCATTTATCGTTGAACCCATTTAACACAATCAAAATCTACACGTCAAAATTCATAATGGGATTTACCTATCAACCATTATACAGTTCTCCAATAATATACAGAGTGTTAGCGGTATACATACAGATATATTTCTGGTAACAGAGAACGATGTCACGAACCACTATATAACAAACTTTTAGTAATCCTCGGGAGTTATTTTCGAGAGCAAAGAAATACGATGTTTTTAGAATAGCTAGTATGCCTTGCTTTCGGAATGAATAGCTTCCCTTTGATAACAGGCGAGTCACCCGCCATCCGTGCCAGACTGGTTTCTGTTTCTGTTTACGAGCAAATATACTACGTAACAGCTGAACGCTACCTATGCAATGCACGAGATGTTACATTACATACTTGTCAAACTGGTTTTATGTTTAAGAGCAACTGAACTACGACAACAGGTGAAGGCGGCTACTACAGTAGTGTACTCCATGTTACGTTACATTCTCGCCAGACTGGTTTTGTTGTTGTTAGTATTTAGTTTCTGTCTTAGGGGCTTCAGACAACCCTGGTCATCGGTTTCGGACCCTGGAGATGTATCGAATTCTCAGCGTTAATACTGGTTCCTTTGCTGTTACGTCCTTTAGGGATTTGGATATCTATGGTCATCAGCCCCGTAGTCTAGTGAGTATGGAAATGACCTGAAAACCTGTATCGGGGCGGGACCTGTACGAGCGTGTGATATAATTATTGGTTGCGATAGGTTCGCCGGGTCGTGAAATACGGTACGGTCCCCGTTGAGCATTGCGTAGATAGAAGAAAGATGGCACTTCAATACGCCAACGAAAGCAGTCATGGGATAGGATGTCCAAATGAGCAGCATCGGAATTGAGTTATCGAAACACATTGAACGTTTAGTTTCAAAGGAATAATGGACATGTTATACAACTAAATAAATTAAACGTACCTGCATATCCTGCCTCCTTCCGGGCTGAGTAGTTCAGACGGTTGAGGTGCAGGCCTTTTGATTCCAACTTCACAGGTTCGAACCTGGCCCGGTGTTATTTGAAGGTGCTCGAATACTGTACGTCGCCTCGTGTCGGTAGATTTCCTGGTACACAAAAAGAACTCTTGCGGGACTAAATTCAGGCACCTCAGCGTCTCAGAAAACTGTAGAAGTAGTTAGTGGGACGTAAAGCACTTAACGTTATTATTATTATTATTATTATTATTATTATTATTATTATTATTATTATTATTATTATTATTATTATTATTATTATTATTATTATCAGGTCATTAAAAGCTGAAATACGTGGAAGAAGATAGTAAAATATGTGTGGTTCAAGAGGAAACAAGATGAAATGTACGTCACGTGAGGTAACATCTGTCGCAGTAGTTAACTACAGATTACTAGGCGTAAGACGAGAACCAGGTCAAGCTCGTGGGGTGAGTAAGCTGTAATATCTTACTGTGTATAAACATCAAATATTCACATCAATAAATCTAAGAAACGTAAACAAGTTTACACGTTAGAGACATGTAGCTATTAACCTGTACGCCAGGCCGACGGTCGCCTTCATGAGTACAGATGAGTTATCAAATTATATACAATTCACAGATGTCGAACGTGTGTTAGAAGATTCCGCCACAAATACATCCTACATTTTACTATGACGGTGCTGGTAACAAATCGCAGCATATTACGCTACTGCGTGTTAAGATGATGTCGGTAGCATACAGTATACCTGTTAAGACATAAGGCTGCAGTAGAAGAAGAGGAAAAATAAGGTAACGAGAGCCACATAGCCAAGCAGGACAGAGCCGAACAAGGCGCACATTAGTGACACAGACATACGAGTGGCGAGGTCGTAGGAACTGCAGCCGCATTGGCAACATTCTGTTGTAGAAAATAATGAACTAACATATAGTACGGGCTCCGTAAATCCAGGTGGACGGTAAGAAGACTATTTCGAATAGAACAGCACGGATTTACAAATGTACACGAAAACGCTGTGTACAAAAAATGTACCTATGATAAACATTAAACATTACAGTACAACAGTTTAGAAAACAAAAACATACAGGTAAACTTACACTAACGTAAATTTTAAACTTTTCTTTGTAAATTAACAAACTACTCTAGGCGGCTTCCTTAAGTTAAATGTTAATTTATAATTCCTATTTCAGTAGTGATGAATTTAAAACAATCAGTTTATTGAATTTTTATACGTGATGATGATTGCGGTTTTATGGTCACCGGGCCTTAAAAACGCAAAATTGTCTTCTGTTTTAACTCGTAGTGAATAAGAAACAGAAATATAAATTGCTCGAACACAAGTAAATAACCCAAAACACGTGCAGGATATGATTAAGGATCTGCCAAACTGCGTTCAAAGTCAATGTCTAGCGTTTTAACAAGCACGTCTTCTGTGTGTTGTGTTCAGCTTTCGCCACGTACAAAATACTCGCACACTGAAACTTTCGATTTATAATTTTTGTTACCTGTACATCAATTTCTTTGCTCGGATTTATGAGATTATGTAACTATCGAGACTGTTGTAAACAAGGTTGGGTTTACAAAAACACAACTTCTTTATTTACTTCACATGTAAAATTACAATATTTATACTAACAAAACTGAAAGTTATCTCGAAGCAAAATGAACTATGAATTTGGAAAAAGAGTCTGTCTTTGTACACTATATACACGTTGGAGTATTCACGTTCACTACTATTTCGGAAAGATAGTCCTTGTGACATGAAAAGTTCTTGATAGTCGAAAACTATCAGAAGCACTGACGTAAACATCTCAGAGAGTCCTTCCTTGTTGAAGTGTCTGAGTTCATTAACGTAAGTTCAATGACTGAAGAGTTCCTACTTAGCAAAACTAAGTTGATAATGGGAGCTTGCATTAGCTAAGGAATGATAGTGGCATATAATGGTAAGACTGGGCATGGACAGCGGAATAGACAAGAGGAGCGGTGACCCGAGGTGAGACCTCTTACTGCCAGAAATTCAGTCCACCTGGCCGAAGCATATTTTCAAGAGGATTAGCCTCCGTGCTCGACGTAGGGTGTATTCTGGAGCTGGACACCGGGGTCAGTGGGCGTCTGGACAGACTAGGAGCTCCTTTTTATAGCACACACGACGTTCCAGGCACGCGCACTGAGAGCTGCGCGTCGAGGCTCGAAGAATAACACACTGGCACGCGTGTAGCTGGCTGACGGATCGAGAAGGGAGCGACGGACATACAACAGAGACTCAAAATACTATATCGATTCTGTTTGTACTCTCTAGAGTTCACGTTGCAGAAATGGCGTAACATCTGACATACCACAGTAAAACTCGTAACAATTGCTCAAACGGATCACCCTGGGCTTCTCTGCAGGCTTCACATCTCCGAATCCAGTTGCGTCGCATTCAAGCCAAGACGCCAGGGTTGTTCAGAATATCCTCTGCTGCTTAAACATTACGTTCACGGAAGTCACCCGAAGCGGTTACTTCAGTTCGATATACTTTGTGTTCCATGTTCCTACAGACATAAAAATCCATTGGAATAAGGTCTGGAGATCTGGCTGGCCAATTGATAGTTCCACATCGGCCTGTCAACTGTTGAGGAAATGTGTCCACCATCGTGTAAAATCCAGGGGCTGCCTGGCCGAGGCGGTAAAGGCGTGCACTGTTCGCCCGGAAGGACGTGGGTTCGACTTGCCTTCAGGAAGTCGTAAAATTTAAGAACCGAGATTTCCACATCCGGAGGTGCATATGCCCCTGAGGTTCACATTGCCTACATCAAAAATGAGTATCAGGTTAATTCCTGGGGACAAAGGCTGTCAGGCGTAGAGCTAACCGCTCTACCCCATCACGTGCCGAAGTTACGAATTGTGGAAGCCTTTACCTTCCACCCCTCCAAGGGCCTTCATGGCATGTATGGAGATGACTTTGCTTTGTTTTCTAATCGTGTAAAATCCACGTGGTTCTGCGTAGTCGAAGCGACACGTCCTCTGAAAGCTCCAGTAACGTACTGTATCTACAGGAGCAAGGTAACATTAATAAAAAGGTGATTAGTCCGCGTAACCGTCCTCCTACTACACCCATCCAGGTATTAACTTAGAACCGGTGCTGGAATGGGGATGTTCCACAGCCCATGACTGGGATATAGTGGGTTCGAATCTTTCTGTCCGTAGCCCTAAAGATGGCTTTCCGTGGTTTGCCATGTTCATACCAGGCAAATGCTGGGGCTGTTCCTTAATTAAGGCCACGGTTGGTTCTGCACGATCCTAGGCCTTTCCTGTCCTGTCGTTGCCGTAAAGGCTATCTGTGTCGTGGCGACGTACATCAAATCGTAAAATAATGGCAATCAGCTGTGAAAGGCACTGCATCCGTTGAATGTGGTCGGGATGCACTCGCTCTTCATGCAGTGTCCTTCGTATCGTCCAAGTTGGTACACGAACGGCACGTGTTATACTACGCGTACGGCGCCCGGGATCATAGTTTACTATTGTCAGGATGTCTTCTTCCGCGTCTAGGATTACACGTGGCCGTTCAGCCCTCGCTTTTCAAAGCGTGATGTAACACAACCTTTATCGCCAATCCGCTGCAGTACAGCAAGTATCGTTGCTGGATTCGGCACCCCTCTGTTGGGAAGCCTTTCCCGATAGAATCGTGGAGGGCGACCCGAGTTCTGTTCTGCCACATGATACTCTAGCACCAAATCATGGTATTCGTGGTATTCGTACACTGGCATTATTCAAACACTACTACTACTACTACTACTACTACTACTACTACTACTGATACTACTACTACGAAGTAACTCGCGTACTAGAACGGACGATAATTCGCATCTCTGACAGCTGTTATTCAGGTCAAAGTCAGACTGACAGCTCATACCTCTAGTCCGGCTTCATGTAGGGGCGGGGAACCCGTCCAACCACATCCCCGTCGCTAGGAACAGCAGACAACCGAAGCGGCACGTGAAATGTCTAGTGCTTTTGTCGAACTGCTTACGTGGAATATTCTCCCACAGTGCGATTTCAAGATCATGGATTTTGGGGAGCCCAGCTCGCCGTGTGCAGAAACACACCTTGTAGACGTGTACGTAAATAAAGTTTCTTACGTAAACGAAAGAATGCATGGGATAGGATTTTCAAGTGAGTAGTATCGGAATTGAATTGTCAAATCACATCGAATGTTTGGCTTAGTACCAATAAGGGACATGTTATAAAAACAGATAAATTAAACGTACCTTCCTTTCGTGCTTCCAAACGAAAAGAACATGTGGTATATTAATGCATTCTAGCTTACTGCTGCTTTTGCAGTGCCTATTAAACGCATCAAAATAAACGTTGTCAGGCTTAGCGGCACGTAAAGATTTATTATTATTATTATTATTATTATTTTATTATTATTATTATTGCTGGGCGAGTTGGCCGTGCGATTAGGAGCGCGCGGCTGTCAGCTTGCTTCCGTCGAAAAGCCACTAGCAATATTATTATAATAACTGTGTTAGTCTATTATTACTAACTCTTATGAAAATAAAAGTTAATCGCCCCACTCAAAGTTTGTAGCTCGTAATATGTCAGAAAACACTAAAGAAAATAGTGAAATTTTTAACAAGTCCGAATTATGATTAATATTATAATTGCAGACATATCTCCGAAATTACCGAAACATGTACTTACAAAATGTTTTACGTCGCGCCGACACAAATAGGTCTTACGGCGACGATGAGAGAGAAAAGGGATACAAGTGGAAAGGAAGTGTTCGAGGCCTTAATAAAGGTACAGTTCCAGCATTTCCCTGATGTGAAAATGGGAAACTACGGAAAACCATCTTCCCGGCTGCCGACAATAGAGTTCGAACCCACTATCACCAGAATGCAAGCTCACAGCTGCACGCCACTAACCGCACAACCAACTTACTCTACTGTAAGCTCTAAGACTTTATTATTATTATTATTATTATTATTAGTAGTAGTAGTAGTAGTAGCAGTAGTAACATTTTTATTACGGAAGTTTTAATTGAACGGGTCCATTAGTCATCATTTTTCCTATCGGCACTTACTGTCCAGTAATTAGCCTTCTGTCCGCCTCTGTAGTATAGTGGTTAGTGTGATTAGCTGCCACCCCAAGGAGGCCCGGGTTCGATTCCCAGCTCTGCCACGAAATTTGAAAAGTGGTACGAGGGCTGCAACGGGATCCAATAAGCCTCGGGAGGTCAACTGAGTAGAGGTGGTTCGATTCCCACTCAGCCATCCTGAAAATGGTTTCCCGTAGTTTCCCACTTCTCCAGGCAAATGCCGGGATGATACCTATCTTAAGGCCACGTCTGTTTCCTTCCCTCTTCCTTGTCTATCCCTTCCAATCTCCCAATCCCCCCGCAAGGCCCCTGTTCAGCATAGCAGATGAGGCCGCTGGGCGTGGCACTGGTCATTCTCCCCAGTTGTATTCCCAGACCCAGTGTCTCACGCTCCAGGACACTGCCCTTGAGGCGGTAGAGGTGGGATCTCTGGAGGGTAAACAGATTTACGAAAAGAATAATAAGCCCCCTATTAGAAATTCCCGGTGGCAATTCCACCGTAGCTCTTTTTCTTTCGAGCAATGTTCACGCATGGATGCAAGTACGGTATTTGAAATTTGTCTCATTAATAACAATTTAACAGAATACTTATAGCCTTTTCTTTCAGTGTCCACGGTCCTTTCATTGACCTGAAAAATTTATGAATAAGCATAGAAAACTCGCATTGTCTATTGTCAGAAATTCATCGTAGGCTGTCGCAGTAACAGCACAGAAATATTGCGCCCATTTTTCGTTTACTTATTAACTGTTTCCTTTCATTTTGTCAGCTTGGATCACAGAGTAATGCCATTGACGTCTTATAAATCACACACAACTACACAACACTTGATTCGCATGTATGTGCTGGTACGGATCTTCGACGTCACTGTAAGGATTCTGTGTACATTTCACACAGAGTATCCTAGACCGGTTTTCGAGTACAGCAAGTGGCCTGACACGTGAGTCAACCTCTCCTACTTGCCAAGCCTTTAGGGGAAGTGCACAGCAACATGTGTTGGCTTGCGATAAGAAACAGGTTCAACAAGCCCTATATTCTGCTACTGTACTTTCACTACGCGTGGACAGAATGACATAACCGACGTATCCTGCTACGGCCGTTCAAAACACATTAGGTCCTGAAATATTTGGCTCAGTTATGGGCAAACTAATAGGACAAGGCAAAAAGTACATTGCATATTTTTGTGAGATGTACTTTTCTTTGCCGACTAGCTTAATATCTGCACGTATACCCCTTACAGCCTGAATAATACTTGAAGCCAGAATAATTAATGCTTAATCAGTAATGTTTATCTACTCTTAGAGTTCAAATAATACGTCCAAAATCGAGGATCTGCAAAATATTATATTTATCAGGAATCTGCTTTGAGGATCATGTTTCCCTTTTCTTTCAAGTTGCTTTATGACTCACCGACCCAGATACGTCTTATGGCGAATATGGGATAGGAAGCAGCTAGGAGTGGAAGGAAGAGGCCACGGCCTTAAATAAGTTGCAGCCCCAGCATTTGCCTCATGTGAAAATGGGAAACTACGGTAAGCCTTCTTCAGGGCCTCCGTCAGTGGGGTTCGAAACCACTACCTCCCCAATGCAAGCAAAAGCTGTGCGCCTCTAAACGCACGGCCAACTCGCTCGGGGAGAATCAGTTACTGTACTCACAGATAATAAGAAAAGGTTATCTATTTAATGCTTGGCTAGTCGGAGAATATTGGTGAAGAACGGACGTCAGACGGGTAAGAGCAAGAATATTTAAAAACCTTCCAGTCAGTGGGAATCCATTTGTAACAAGAAAAGTATTGTAGCGGCTCATCGGGGGCCCTTAAAACTAAAATTACATCACTGACGGATAGTGTATTTTATTATCCACTAAATTTATTACACTACAATTTATAAATTACCACAACTTCACTCAAATTTCAGTTTTACAAATCGACACAGTTTCTACTCACGACAAACACAAACTAATGCGCACTCACTCGGCGGACATGTATAAAAAAGCACACCGGCGCACCAAACTCCTAAACGGCAACACGGCTTCTCACAGCACATTGTTGTTCCAGAATAGCCCACAGTTGCCAGCCTCGTGGCCGTCTGGCAGACACATTCCCGATGAATGATTCGCCACGGAATTGCGACCATCTGCTAACTTTCACTTGCAAATGACGCACTCAAGTCTGAGTCTCTTCAGAATAACCCAAGACTTTGCCACTTGCACGCTTTATAAAAGTCTGCGGAAGATTCTAGTACTTCCTAGTTCGAAATCAATCTGGGCACCTAGCCCGTTATTTAACAGCTTCAGCCACATCTAGGAGTTTATCGTAGACCTGAACAATTCGCCAGCGCTAGCTGACAGGCCCGTACACATTGTCGGAACTACACCGCGAATATTGATACTATTGGGGAACCTTTCCACCAGGTGTCTGAACGTTTACATGGAAATTGCATTCCATTCTTCTCGAAGAGCTATAGCCAGAAATAATGCTAATGTTGGACAGTGGGGTTTGAAATGAATTCGGGGTTCTAACTCATCCCACAGGTACTCAATCGGCCTTAGTTTGTAACTCTGGGCGGACCAGTCCATTTGTAGAATGCTTTTTTCCTTGAACTTTTGGCAAACATACAATCCTTGACTCGGAGCGTTACCATCACCGATTTGATTTTTCATGGTAGGCAGCCTGGAATCATTCAAATTGTGTTTATGTCCTTCTCAGTGTAGAGTACCATGCCGTCCTGAAAGAGGACCGAGCCCATGCCATGAGAAACACCCCCACACCATAAGGCCACCTCGTCAAAATGTTATTGTTGGTAGTAAACATCCAGGCAGTTAGCGTTCCCCAGGCATGCTGTACACACGAATTCTCCAATCAAATTGGCACAATTTATAACGTGATTCCATACCCCAAATTACCTGTTTCAACTGTTCTGGTGCCCAGCATCGTCGCTCTTTACTCAAAGCCATGCGGCGCTTTTTATTAAGGGGGGGAAACGTGATTTAAGGGCACCTGCTCGACCATGATACCTTATTATTTTTAATTTCCGACTCATACCCATGGCATTGAATGTACTTTGCGTAGAACTTTGAAATTCCCTGGTGATTATTTCTTTTGACAACCGACGATTTTCTCGTACCGCCCCCTTTAATGTTCGTTGGTCACTGGGTGTCAGTGTGTGCGGTGGACGAATTCGTGGTTGTGCTGTGGTTGTACCTTCACGTTTCGGCTTTACAGTTATATCACTGACAACAATCTTGATGACTGAATTCGTAAAGTTAGAAAGCTATTTCTACTGTGAAAACCAATGACAACCCCTCGTTCAAAGTCAATAAACTCACCTGATCTACCTATGTAGCCGTTCCGCAGTCCCACTGAGCAATTCTAACATCCCTACCTCCTTTTCTTCCGGTACAATGCGTAATTTGTTGTTGTTTACTAGTATATAGGGGTTTCCGGATACTTTTTATTAGACAGTGCGTTGGTTATGTACTATTTGTGGGTTTTAACATAAATAACATATTAAAAATTGTGTTCAAAATTTAGCTCTAGCATAGGCAACCATTAAATGATTGGGATTATTGTACATTTTTACGCAGAATACCGTAAAGGTAATTGCATGAGATTAGCATTTCTAGCACATTGCTGGCTTCAGAAAATCGGCATACTTCATTGTTAGACAAGTATTATATTAAAAAACCGTGCAACACACATGCTTAGCGTTGACCAAACGTCAGTATTGGAATAGATGATCACATTACAGGAGGATACGAATTACTGATCAAGTGGCTGCGTGCTTTGTGTCACGCAGCTATGAGCTTGTATTCTGGAGATAGTAGATTCAAGCCCCACTGCCGTCAGCCCTGAATATGCAATTGTGTGGTTTCCCATTTTCACAAAATACAAATGCTGGGGCTGTATCTTAATTAAGGCTATGGTCGCTTTCTTGCCATTCCTAGGCCTTTCCTGTCCCATCGTCGGCATAAGACCTATCTGTGTCGGTGTAACTCAAAGCAAATTTCAAAGCAAAAAGTTCGAATCTGGCATTCAAAGTTAGTCGCAAATACAGAATTATTCCAGATTTCTAATTTTATTTGAATCACTTAAGCATTGGCTACTTTCATCCCTTTAATATAGAATTCTCATAAATAAAAGAACATTATTGAAAGACCGCTATGACTCACCAAATGTACAGGAATTCACTTTTTGCCTCCGCAGCAGACTTCCTGTAGTATTACCACAAAACTAACTTGTTTAAACTCCCAAACAAAACCGAACTCATTTAACGCAGGGATAAAGATGGGTGGAGGGGAAGCCACAGGAGAAAATTGTAGGCAACGAAGAACGCAAGGCAAGAAGTGTAAGGATTTCATTTCGGTAGACCATATATTTTGCCGAAACCGAAGTTCGGCAACAGCAAGGCCTTATGTAATGTTGGTCATTATATGGCTACAAGTCTTTGAACGAATATGGAAAGAGAAAAATAGGGTTTCTAAAATGCCTTACGACCTGAGTATTAATATGTAATTTGCATTACGTCCCACTAACTACTTTTACGATTTTCGGAGACCTGAGTATTAAAGCGAATGGTTACCGCCTACATGAAATTAAACAACGTAATATCAGTAAGTCAATATTCTGGATTTATAAGAATGTACAGACTTGTTTTCAATGCAGAAAGTGGTAGCAGCAAGGTCTATGTATAGTCAGATTATTAAAATGCTCTTTATATATGGGATACTAATGGTTTATCATACATCCACAGCTCAAGGTGGTAGCTGTACATTTCTTCGATACTCAATAACAGAACATTATTGGTCATGAGTATACATTGATATAAATATCATCTCTTGGATATTACATCGACAATTAATTCAAACATATACAAATGCCTGGAGCTAGAAAACTGATGCCATTTCGTCTCTGCTGTGCCTAAACTGCCAATGTGACAATACTCTTCCTATTCATTACTTTCCTTAAGACTGGTCACGCTTCCCAGCCACATATATATATTTGCATTCTGTAAGAAGAATTTTCGTTGAATTCATTTTCCTGCACGTGTGTAAATAAAAATGAACCTTACTGTATCGTTCTATAGGAATGCATGTTTGCATGACATATTTACTCACTCCTAGAGTATGATGTATTCGAGGTTCATTTTTTATGTTTTTTCAGGGTATAGCTTACAAAAACACTACCTCTCCATAGTAACTGAATTCAGGCGACACAGTAGATTTGTGTACATCACAAGGTCCTGATATGGAGTTTTGACGCTTATTGAAGTCAAATGATCGTCTTGCTTCCTCGTTAGAAAAATTTGAAATGAATAAAAGTGAATCTGGCTTCTTAATACAAGTATTCTGAAGCCATCTTGTCTTCTTTTACTTGTTTAACTTAAAGACATCTTGCAAAATTACAGCTTCACAGCATGAACACTCATCGGCTGTGTTTCATTTATGGAGTTTCCGCTCTTAACTCACGGGATGCATGGATGACACCGTTAGTTTAGAGTGTGATATTATAAGGACCTATTCTTCCACTTTAATTCTTATACTCTCCTCTCGGAGATGAGGCAGAGAATGCAATAAAGGTATACCTCATTAAGAAATCTATAGTGGATTTGTTTTGAATTTCCTGTAATGTGCATTAAACTGAGCATAACACAAACAGTAGTACGAGCAGGTTTTTGCAAAATATCTCACGAAGACATTAATATTCACGATGAGAACTACCGAAGCTACCAATATTGCTTTAGGATACGGGAAGCTTTAGGTTAGGAATCATCACGCTGATAAAGTCATTTTTATTACTACTGTAAGCAGTTACCTTCTTCAGTGCAAACGAGTAAAAGAGAGCGAGGAAACAATCAAATACATGATATTCATGTACTCCTCATTCCAGGCATGTTATATTTCATTAGCATTTACACACACTTAGTCGTAATTTAAGGTTGTGTGATATATTTAATTTGATTTTGAATGTGTCTCTGCAAAAAGTTGAAAAGTCCATACTTTAGGATCGCCAGTTTTAATCGATCAGATACAGAGTTAGACAGCCTCTAATATTACATCAACCCCTCACCAAACTATACCTAGAACCTTAAACACCTGCGCGGCGTCATATCAAACCTGGGCAGGTAATTATTACTGTTAACATTAGACCAAGGAGAAGTTCTTCTCGCCATGTTTAATATATGGCTTTAAACTGTGGACAACCAGCAAGAGCAATCGATGGAGTATTTTTTATCGTATAGATACCGGGTTCTGAATTTAGAGAGTAAATCACACTGAAAATCTTGTTTCAAGGGTGCATTCGCTGCCGGACCGATATTTGCTTATTGGCCATCACTACTTCAGAGTTCTCGTGGTATAGATATAAATCTGTAGTGGTCCCTTGGGGAAAGTACATCTTTATGTCGATGGGTTCATTAATGGCAGCGTCTCCAGAGCAGAAGAGATAGAGAGAGAGAGAGAGAGAGAAATAGGGAGAGCGAGGTGGGAGGGAAAAGGGAAAGAGATTGTGCTTCGGGGATTTGAAACATACGCTATCTCCGTCCGTGCATGGCGTCCACTTTACACGAAAGTTATCTAATATTTTCTTTTCTTCTGATGATAACGTGCTGAACATCGTGGGAGACTTTAATGTTTCACAGAATAATTTCTGTGAATAAATCAGAACGCTTTATATTTTTACTACTAGGTTATGCGTTCAGTACCTTGTTTGTTGGATCCATTTAAGTGCTGTTGATTTTAACAATACAGCCTCTGGTCGCAGTGAAAAACGATGACCCTATACATTAAAATATATCACCTTAATGTTAACATTAACCAATTCAGACATGAATTACTTCCGATACCGTACGTAGAAAAATTAATTTGTACCGAAACTAGTCTCCAGAAAGGCCTTTGAAAGGAAAGGGCATCGTTACTTTTACACACGTTTACAAAATACCAATATTTTGGCAGCAACTCTACGAGAAGGAAAGCCTCCATGGCTCAGGCGGTCTCTCACCACTGGGTTCCATGGTTCAATCCCAGTCACTTCATGTGAGATTTGGGCTGGGCACAGCGGAGGCGTGGTAGGTTTTTCTCCTGGTACTCCGGCTTTCCCTTTCATCACTGCGGCACTCTGCAATATCATTTTAATGTTTCTCCCCGTCATTAATCATTGCCATAGAAGAGTGCGACAGATTTCGGCAGCCGTCACAATTCCTAAACTGGCCGCTACATGGGGGCTTCATTCATTCCATTCCTGGGCCGGTCGAATGACTAGAAACAGGGTCAGAATGTTCATTTTACGAGAAAGATATATTTGATTTTATATTCATTTTCAAGTTTTACTGAAAAGTAACATTACATATTTTTATCCATATATGACTTACTGTTGTACAAGCGGTAAGTCGTATCCAAATAACTATCATTTCCATAGCTCTACATAACATTCATTTACGTACAACAACTACATTGCCTTATAAGTTGTCTTAAATGGTGTATGTTTATAGAGGATTGTGAGCTGTTATAAAAATACCTTTCTCTTTTAATTAAGTCTTGATAAATGACATATAAGTGGGAAAATCCGAAGCAGAGGTGTTCGTGAAAGCATACAAGCATATTAGAAAGTCATGGACTCTGATGGATCATTAGAAAACATTTGTTTCCTAACGCTACCTCAAGTCATTCGGACCCAGTGTCCATTGTAAGGCACCATGCTCCCCAATTTCTCCTCCAATAGATATTAACATGATCTAAATCCTTTTCCAAGCGTTTACTATGTTTTTCGCGAAAGCTAAGCGAAGTTCTAGCTACCTCTGCTACCTATGCCAGCCAACGGTCTAGCTCTCGTCAGAAAAATAATGTAGTCAGAAGAAAACTAAAGATCGTAAAGGGGCAAATTAACGAACACAATAAAAAGCAGGAAGACAAGACCCCTGGTGCTGCGATGAATTTCAAGACAGAATGTTGATATTTAATATTTTCATGCATTTTTAAACTTCGTACTCAGTCTTCTCAACGGGCGAGTTAGCCGTGTGGTCAGGGTCGCGGAGCTGTGAGCTTGCATCCTGGAGATATTTGGTTCGTGCTCAATTGTCGGCAGCCCTGAAGATGGTTTTCCGTGGTCTCGCATTTTCACATCAGGCAAATGCTGCGGCTGTACTTTCATTAAAGCCACAGCCTGTTCCTTCCAACTCCTAAGCCTTTCCGATCCCATGGTTGCCATATGAACTATCTGTGTCGGTGCGACGAAAAAGCAAGTTCTAAAAACTTCCATGTTCCATGTGGTGCAAATATTACCCAATGCTCCTAAAATCTAGCATACAGACATTACATGACCAAGCAAAATATTGGGCTCTTATTAAAGTGCTCATTTAATCAATCAGTCATTTATTCGAATGTACAGAGAATATTTCATTTTTATTAAGTCTCAGTTATGGCAGGAAACATCAACATTCGGCAGTACATGTCGCAGTTTCTTCACGGAGCTTGGAGCCGGGTTTGTTTGGTCGTTCAGGTAAGTTTAGAAGGAGGATTTTCGACGTGACGTACACAAAGCAGAACAAGGAAACAATAGAACTCCAACGTCCAGACCAACGGACGACATTTTTGAGCCCCTGCGAGAGGCTACAGTGGCTGCAAATATACGTTTGAAGTAAGCGTCGGGTACGCGATGTGTTGAGCCAATGAAATGATAGACCCACAATCAATTTGCCTCGGCATTGGTCTATGTGAGTGATGGCCCCGATCGAGGATACGACGGCGTGGTAGAGGACGAATTGATGAAAGCGAGCGCGTGGGCTAGCTACGTTATTATTCGGTGAGATTATGTGCAGGTAACACCGATAAAAGTATTATTTACGCGACTGCGGGTAATAACTTTCGTTTCCTGATCATGTGGGGACTTGAACATTGGTTTTAGACGCTCAGCCTGCATTTCAGTAATTCGAGACATTGAACTTTTGAGAATGGCTTTTATTTTTCCGATTTGCGGAAGGAAGAACAGTTTCCAGATAGTCATTCAATGTTTAGTTGCTTGCCGGTGTAAACAGATTTTACGAGGGCATCAAATTCAGTAATTGCCAGTCCTGCATTTAAGTTGGAAATATTTGACCTAGTTACGTGGTTAGATAAGAGAAGTAGTTCCGTGACAGAATGAGAACTGGTTTCACGGTCAGTGGAAATTACCCCGGCTGTAGTATTGTAGTAACTGGTGGCTTTATCTTGACCCAGCGTCGTACACTGTGAACGAGGTGATATTTTAGACGACATCCAGAAGCAGAAGCAGCGACGAAGACCACGAGATCACAGTTCTACGCCAGGATGGAGACCCAAGAGCTGATCCAAGTCTTTTCTGGAGGCATCATCTTCGCTATGGCTGTTTAAAACCATGGGGGCCGGCTGTCAGAAAGGCTGACGGCGATAAGTCAACGAAATAGATTAGTACAGAATTTTCAATTTAATTATGTGAGTGTGAATGTGTTTGAATTTTGCAAAAGTGGATAGGTTAGTTTTAATATTTAATTTCAGTAAATTTAGCTTTGGTTTGGAGGGACTACGTCCTATTTAAAGTAAATGTTAGGAAGCTTGTTAATGTAAATATAATTGTAACGTAAATGTGGACCGTTTGCATAAGGTTACAGCTTGAATTATTTCCATTTTATTCAGACTTTTATCTGAGTGATTTGCGTCATTTCGTTTATGAGTCAGTTTCTTATTTTAGCCTCATTTAGTTTGTTGTGTTTTGTTTTGCTTTGATGTTTCAGACGCAGTGTACGTCTCGGGGCTTAAATTTAAGTGTAAATAAGGATTTAAATTAAAGTCTGGAAGGACTAGATTAAAGTATTATTAATGGTAGCTGAAAGTATACGGAAATATACCGTCACGTTTCCTGGGATTTCATGCATGATGTGAGAATGAGTATGTGTGAGATGGTGGAGTTTGGATTCACAAATTTTGATAGCGTCATCTTCGTGATCATTTTTATTATCAAGATGAGTGTAAATCAGTAATTGATTCACGAGTTCCTCGAACCCAGTTTCATATTTCAAGTTTCGAATAATTAGCATCAATTTTCCCTAAAATGTATTATTAATGCGAGTTTCTCGAGTTGCAAGATTGAGATATTTCAGTAACTTTCCGTTGTTCAGACATAATCGACTGTCTATGTGGTAATTTCCCAGTTTCAGATTATGATATTATTACAGAGTTGGCCATTTTGTTATTCATGTTAAACTTTACGAGCGCGAGTGGATTAATTTGTGACCAGCGCGGTCTTGTTCCTTTTCATGCGAGCGAATGTTAGACGACGTCATTTTGTATATAATTATTTCAGTTTTGGCAACTTTAGTACATGTGGTATGGTTTAATGTGATTTTGAGTAAGAGGACGCGTTCCTCATTTGAAAGGCCTGCAGTTTCTTTCTTGTGTGACTTGCCTCGGGTGTACTGTTGAGCAGGGTGTGTTAAGGGTTGGACCTGTGTGTTTTTAATATTTTCTGCTTTATTTTGGGGGACTGAATCTCCACGTTTAGTCATTCTGCCGTGTGTTGACGAGGGGGATATCTTAGTCTACCGAGGAAAGTTTTATTTGAGCGGCCTATACTTCGTGATGACTTTATTGGTTTCTGTCCATGTCGCTGCGGACGTTGCAGCTGACGATATTTTTATATCACGACGTTTAGTTTTAATTTTCTTTTATGATATAACCGCGCTGAGGAATATTTTTGGGTCATGTGAACTTTGACAGGAATCAACGTTGAAATATGTGTTGCAAGTTTACTCTGTTACTTTTTTTAATGAATTTGTGTCATGTAATTTATTTCAGAAATCCTCGTTGATTTGTGCATGTCGTTATAAAGTCCACCAGTTGATTGCTTTGGTGTCATATGATTTATTTCAGGAACCTACGTTGAATAAGATGTGTTGCTTAAAGTGTAAAATTAGATTTCCTTATATTTTCCATTGAGGCTTTGAGCGAATGGGAGTTGCGTGAATGCCGCATGCTTTCTTAGTGGGCCCTGGAAAATATGATATCATATCTTCGTGTCTTTTATTGTGTATATTTGCCCTTTATGTGTTTTGGTTGTGTGTGGGGTCCGAACCACAGTGTTTGTTGTGCACATGAGATTGCTCATGATTCAAGGTGTATGTACTTGTGCGTAGGATATTTTACCAATCGGGATGTTTATATCTTGTACAGTTAGATTAGTTTTCTTTGTCTCCCTTTTGCGCATTAAATGACGTCTTTTCTTAAGGTTAGGGATCCCCACTGCAATGTCAAGTGTGCAGGAAAGGTAAATGTATTCATCTACAGTTGAAAGTGTTAACAAAAATAAAGCCATGTGCGTGGTGTGAGCACACAAAGCAAGGTGTACAATAAATGAAATTTCAAGATTTGATTTGAAACATTAAGTGTGTGTGTCGGTATATATTGTACATTTGCAATATATTTTCGATTCTCAAGATGGACTTTAACAAGCTGAAAGAAACATTCAGTGTCGTGTAAAATTTTTGATCATTTGATACTTTTTGCTATATTTTCTTATTGTTCTTGATTATTTTAATAAACATATATTCCTCCAAAAACTGACGTTATGCTCCGCTTTGCTTTATTTGTAGCTTTTACTTGACCTCACCGAGTCCATATTAGTTACCTGTTCCCCATCAAATCCAGGGTGTATGTCATTTTAGGGCAATGTTTTTACCATAGCTCGAGCTGAGTACTCCTCGGAGCGGCTGACTAGTCTGGGGTAAATTACCTCGATGGTAGAAACGGGGACAACATAGAGTGCTTTTTATTTTCGTACCAGAGGTACACCTGTCCTCTCCACTATAAAAGCTGGGAGATTTCACGACATGTTGCCTTTGTGATCGCTCCATTCTAGAGGTTCAGGGTATGATTATAATGGAGGCGGGGGCTGCCTGGTCCGTCTCCGGAAGGCCCGTCTGATCAAGATAATGGCAGACCGTTTGTAAACATCTAGTTCGAGGGGATTTTTTCATATTTTTAGTAATGAAACATTCATTTTCTCAACGTAAATTTCACACTTTAAATATAAATTTCAGATAAGTCTGAGGACTCTAGTCTAACCAAGGGAATAAATATTGGTACCCTCTTGTATTTCCCTTCAACTTAGTACTGAGATGACTATGATTTGGTAACCTTTAAATCTATCTGTTAATTTTGTAAAGTTTCTCTCCATCTTGTCACCGCCTTAGCTTCTGTAACGTCGGGCCATCAGCCCACATAGGGTTTAAAGTACTTTCATGTGAACTTCAAGGAGTGCAAGTGTCCGTCTCCTAACATTTTGAATTTTGGCCAGCAAATTTAACCTTTGTTTTTACCAGAGGCCATGTACAACGGGTACTTGTTACCCCGGTAAAAGTCAACTTTATTCATTTCATTTTAAGGCAAATCAGACTGTTGAGCCGATAAGACAGTGAATACTGTTTGTTTTTGTTAAATGTAGGTTGCGCCTTTGATAGGCCTGGAACGTGAACATTTTAGAGAAGAGTCTCTTAACTGTAAATTTGTAGAGCAAAGACGCTCTTCCTTGACTGTTGGTTGAAAGGAGCAGCAGTGATTCTGTAAAATTTGTAATTAGGGAGCTTCAGGCTCAGGTTGTTATTTGGTTGTTTATTCTCATTTTTCTAATATTGCTACCCAAATTCATGAGCTAGACCTCGTACCTGAATGTTGTTATTTGCTTAGGAAAGTGTAAAGTTTGAAAAGAAAAGAAAATACGTGAGAAAGAAGTATAACTCAAATTTTAAAGTTTTAAATTAGCCTTTCAACTTTTTATATCCACCCATTCGCCTCTGTCCACCACGGTATCCCCGGAAAAATTTCATACAACAGTGTTTTTGTTGTATGGGTGGGGAGAAGGGGTAACATACCTTAAAATGTGGCGGAAAACCATTACAATAAGATCAATAATTGAAATTAGCGTTATCGGAGTAAATTTTAGACAATTAAAATCAATACTTGTTTCCCTTATGTTATTGATACGGATTATTTTCCGAGTTTTCAACCTCATTGATACATTTTTAGTGCTGTTTGATATAAACCAAATATTGAAGTATGCCAATCATGAAATATGATATAACTAAAGGAATAGTCATTAAATCAGGCTGAAATTAACCTATAATTCCATTATCATTATTCTAAACATGTCAATACAGTATGTTTTTTGGTATTTGCTTTACGTCGCACCGACACAGACAGGTATTATGATGGGACAGGGAAGGCCTGGAAATGGGAAGGAAGCGGCCGTGGCCTTAATTAAGGTACAGCCCCAGCATTTGCCTGGTGTGAAAATGGGAAACCACGGAACACCATTTTCAGGGCTTACGACAGTTGGCTTCGAACCCAACATCTCCCTGATGCAAGCTCACAGCTGTGTGGCCCTAACCGCATGGCCAACTCGCCCTGTGGTATCTTAAAATTGTACTCATTTATAGTGTACGCTGAGCGAATCTGAGGCCCATGGTAATTTCCAGAAGTGAGAATCTTGCTGTTAAATATTTCGAACCAACGTCCATCGAGGGGAACTGAGCTCATCATTACCGCCTCGATTAGACAGCCACTAAAAGCTACAAAAGGACATTATCAAAGAAAAGGAATGAAGAAATAACAGCCTGTTACTATGATGACAGCAGAGAAGGATATATATATATATTGCTTGTTGCTTTACGTCGCACCGACACAGATAGGTCTTATAGCGACGATGGGACAGGGAAGGGCCAGGAGTGGGAAGGAAGCGGCCGTGGCCTTAATTAAGATACAGCCCCAGCATTTGCCTGGTGTGAAGATGGGAAACCACCGAAAACCATTTTCAGGGCTGCCGACAGTGGGGTTCGAACCTACTATCTCCCGAATACTGGATACTGGCCGCACTTAAGCGACTGCAGCTATCGAGCTCGGTAAGAAGGAGAGAAAGAGATACGAGTAATCGTCGAGGAGCCCCGGGTAAATCCACATGTGTAAATACTGGTGCAGTCATTAACAACATGGTATCTCTCACTGTAAGTACGACAAATATACTTATTATTTCTGTTGTATATTTGACGCTGCTCTTATAGCTTTCACTTAATGTCATTCTGTGTAAAAGCAAGAGTATGAATGAGAAGAGAGAATGGTACAAGTCGACAACTGTACACCTCTCAATGGGAAGTAATTTAGAACCTATTTGAGTCGAATATCGTGATGCGGGTGTGCGTGAGTATTGAACTAAGTAATGTTCTCATTCTCACGTGGGATCGCAGATGAAAACTATAAGTATGTCTCTCATGTGGACTACACTTCCTGAAGCAAGGATAACAGAATATCATTTTTACTGAAGTTTAAAAAAATATGAGTAATAATAATGTTACTGCTTTACGTCCCACACTACTTTTACAGTCTTCGGAGACGCCCAGGTGCCGGAATGTAGTCCCGCAGGAGTTCTTTTACGTGCCAGTAAACCTACCGACACGAGGCTGACGTATTTGAGCACCTTCAAATACCACCGGACTGAGCCAGGATCGAACCTACCAAGTTGGGGTTGGAAAGCCAGCGCCTCAACCATCTGAGCCACTCAGCCCGGCATCTATATAAATAAAATTGTAGGGGGTCCGCTGTCTGTAATTTCTTTTGTTTTGCAAAATTTTCAGATATTTATCCGTTTTAGGTCAACTCAAGACCGAATCGGTGGTTTTTACGTTTCGTGTCTGTTTGTTTGTCTGTTTGTCTGTTTGTCTGTCTGTTTGTCTGTTTGTCTGTTCCACCATCACGTCGAAACGGCTGGATAGATCTCAGCCAAACTTTATATTTAGAGTATACTCATCCCGGGGAAGGTTTCGATATGCATATCGTTTTAAAATCTTTGAATACACGGGGGGTTTATAGGAAAACCAGAATGGTTTTTCCACCATCACGTCGAAACGGCTGGATAGATCTCAACCAAACTTCATATTTAGAGTATACTCATCCCGGGAAAAGTTTCGGTATGCATATCATTTTAAAATCTTTGAATACACGGGGGATTATAAGAAAACCGGAATGGTATTTCCACCATCACGTCGAAACGGCTGGATAGATCACAACCAAACTTCATATTTGGAGTACACTCATCCCGGGAAAGGTTTCGATGTGCATATCATTTTAAAATCTTCGAATAGACGGGGGGTTTATAGGAAAACCTGAATGGTTTTTCCACCATCACTTCGAAACGGCTGGATAGATCTCAACCAAACTTCATATTTAGAGTATACTCATCCCGGGGAAGGTTTTCATATGCATATTATTTTAAAATCGTTGAATTGAGCGGGGGTTTATAGGAAAACCAGAATGGTTTTCCTCCATTCTCTCTTATACTATTGATTTTCTGTAAATTTCGTTTACCGTACGTGAAACGTGTCTTCATTATAAACAACGCTCATTATGTTCATAATTTACCTTACTCTTCACATGACGGAGAAATTTACAATTTTCCGCTGGTATCATGCTCTGCATTGAGTGACCGACAGACCGACAACGAACCTACAGGTTACCATGGCAACGTCTCTGACTGCATGCCAGCAGGGAAGTAACGTATTGCCATTTTCCTCATCATGCTTTTAAATTCGTGGTTCTTCCTTGGGTAGAAGGCAAGAGAGGCGTCAATCGGCCTATCTGCGGGATATTGGCGGAATATCGTTGGATGTTATAACCGCCCTCGAATAGATTAAGTAATAACACCATTAGTCATCTTCTTATTATTTGTTTACCTAAGAATCACTGGACCTAAATTTCTCCCCTGTTACCGCTTTATTATATCCATAACTCACACTAGCATAATTTATTGAGGGGCATTTGATTTTCCAATACATTCACTTGGCATTTACATATTTGTCGTTAACCGGCTGTCCTCAGTTATAATCCATTTTCTATTACTTTCAACTTTCTTAACTGTATTATTTTCTTCCTTAATTACGCCGTATGTACGCGTGTGCTACAAACTACTGGATGTATTTCCACCAAGACTCACATTTAGAATACACCTGTCGTTGATAGGTTTTGGGCAAATATCGTTTCTAAATCTCTGAACTGACTGGGGGTTTATACGAAACCGAAACAGTGATTTTGCACTTCCACAAAATATACACAACCAAACTTAATGGAAATCAACCTACCTTGGTAGAAATTAATTTCTAAACCTCTTTCCTCATGTGCATCATTTCGATACGAGGATTAATAAGGGAGGTATCATTAACGGACCGTTTTTCTGTACAAGTCCCATCGGACTTAACTCACGAGCGGGTGCGTGTAAAGCGTATTTCTTACAACTTGAAAACTACTGAAGACATTCGAACCAAACTTTGTATTTAGCATCCACCTGTCCAAAGCTAGGTTTCAAACTTAAATAACATTTCATGTTCCGGAATGGACTAGCGGTTTATAGGGAACCGAAATGGTTATTTTACTCTTCCACAATATATACAGAACAAGACCAACCTGACGAAATCGACCAAACGTGATAGAATTCCACCTGTAAACCCTTTTTTTTTCATGTGCATTTTTTCGTCAGTAGGATTAATAAGGGAGATATCATGAATGGTCACTTTTGCATGTTAAGTCCAGCGCACATAGCCCGAAGGGTGTTTTACGTGGAGCAGATTCCTTATCTATATAAATCAAATCGTAACGACTGTGTGCCTCTACACTGACTATTTTGGCGAAATTTTCGTACAGCTTTCCGTTTAAGGGGTAATAATGATCATCTCCATAATTTTTGGTTTAGTTACCTGGAAGTCCTAATTTTTACCCGCCTCGCCCAAAATCCAGATTGTGGCATAATCTGCCAGAAGAAAAAGAAGATAATTGAAATTTGACAAAATTATACGTTTTAGCCTGTAACGAACGGAAAACATCCTAGATCATTAAATTTTTCACTTTTCATCCCCGAAGAATATCGAAATATGCAGGCAATTTTAATGATGGTGCACACCTTCGGAAATTCCTATCACATAACGGATTGCACAATCTCCGTTCAATTTGGAATGATCTACAACCTTGGTCTTATGACTTTTTGCCGTATCTCTATCCCTTTTACGTTTGATTTTTCTCTATTAATCGATGTTAAGTCAATTTGGAATTTTCACATGCATAATTCATTCTTTCAATTACTTATATCAAATACAGAATCATCAAACTCTTGGCCCACTCAGTAGCCATATGTGAGCCAAATGCTATGTATGTAGCTGTCACATAATTATCCGAAAAGTAATGTAATGTGAGATAATCTTACAAAACCTTTACCCTGTTCCACGTTTCTAACTCAATCTGACCCAAGAATAGATGACATATCATAGGACCAGCCATTTAGGCCACTACATCCATCGTGTCTTATGGTATAATCCTTTGTCGATATGACGTACGTTTAGTAGCAGTTAATCTGTAAATGAAGGTCTTCAATATTGTAAACACGCATATACTTTCGTATGTCGATCTATATATATTCACTGATGTCGATTTTTAGCGATCGAGAAAGGGTGGGTCTGCTATTTTAATCAGTACTCTCCACACCGACTTTGACTGGCAGTAGGAAAGGGTTCCTTCTCCAACTCCTGTGTAAGGAAGGCCTACAATTGTAATGAATAGTTCCCTTCTCGATGTGACTTGCAGAAGGCAAGTGAGCATGCAGTTTTGTTTAAAACTCCTTTACCCGATTGTGTTTGGCAGTAGGCAAGGGTGCCCGCCATTATAAAGAAATGTCCTCATCTAAAATGTGACTGGCATTAAGCATAGTGGCCTGCTATTTTGATGGAAACTCACCAACTTGGTGTGACTGTCAGTAAGCTGGCTGGCAGTAGGAAAATGGGCCTGGCATTATAATGATAACTGCACAACTCAATTTCGAGTGATAGTAGGGTAATTGCCTGCCATTATAATAGAAACTCCTCAACTGTAATCTGTCTGGAAGTAGGAAAGCGGGGCTGCCATTTTAACGGAAACTCCCCAAATCGATTCTGTCCGCGTAGTAGGCAATGGGGCCTGCAATTATAATGTAAACTTCCCAACTCGATTGTGAATGGCAGTAGGCATGTGAGCCTGCCGTTATATCACAAATCCGTAACAAACACTTTGCATTGGAAACAACGTACGGGGTCCTCCCCATGCTCTTTCTCGGATAACGCTAAGAGACATGCAATTTTAAAACAATCTTATTTACTGCATGTACACTATTTACTTCGATATTCGAATACAATGTAGAATACCGTAGCAAGGACGGGTACATTCGCTAGTTCTCAAATATTTATGTTTTTAGTGGTCCTATCTTAATGAAAACCGGTGTGTAATGTTCCAAAATAAGTCGCTACAATATAAACTATAAATAATCTTATTCACTCTGAAAGAAATGGTAGTTTAGAGGAAGGCCTAAAATTTATTCGCAAATATTTATGTTATTAGTGGTCCTATCTTAATTAAAATAGGTATGCAAAGTCGGCGAATAAGTCGCTACAATCTACTCCATAAATAATCTTATTTACGCCGAGAGAAATGGTAGTTATGGGGAAGGCCTAAAATTTAATTCTCAAATATTTGTTATTGGTTGTCCCATCTATATATATAATAAGAGTTGCCTGTACATTGCGCAAATTTTAAGAAGGATGGTATTTCTGTGTCATTCATGTCCATAGTAACAAGGAAATGCATTTTTTAATTTTCCGCATTGTCTGTCTGTCTGTCTGTCTGTCTGTCTGTCTGTCTGTCTGTCTGTCTGTCTGTCTGTCTGTCTGTCTGTCTGTCTGTCTGTCTGTCTGTCTGTACACACATAACGAGAAAACGGCTGACGATAATTTAATGAAAATCGATATGTAAAGTCCGGATATAAGTCGCTACAATCTAGGCCATAAAAAATATTTTTCTCGCTGAGAGAAATGGTAGTTTAGGCGAAGGTCTAAAATTTAATTCTCAAATATTTATGTTATTAGTGGTCCTATCTCAATGAAAACCGGTATGTAAAGTTCTAAAATAAGTCGATACAATATAAACTATAAATAATCTTATTCACTCTGAATGAAATGGTAGTTTAGGGGAAGGCCTAAAAATATTTTCGCAAATATATATTATTAGTGGTCCTATCTTCATTAAAATAGGTACCCAAAGTCGGCGAATAAGTCGCTACAATGTACGCCATAAATAATCTTATTCCCGCTGAGAGAAATGGTAGTTTAGGGGAAGGCCTAAAATTTCATTCTCAAATATTTGTTATTGGTTGTCTCATCTATGTATATATATACCGGTATAAAAATAAGAGTTTTTCTGTACATTGCTCAAAATTTAAGAAGGATGGTATTTCTGTATCATTCATGTCCATAGTAACAAGAAAATGCATTTTTTTAAGTTTCCGTAATTTCTGTCTGTCTGTCTGTCTGTCTGTCTGTCTGTCTGTCTGTCTGTCTGTCTGTCTGTCTGTCTGTCTGTCTGTACACGCATCACGAGAAAACGGGTGAACAGAATTTAATGAAAATCGATATGTAAAGTCCGGAAATAAGTCGCTACAATCTATTCCATAAATAATCTTTTTCACGCTGAGAGAAATGGTAGTTTAGGGGAAGGCCTAAAATTAAATTCTCAAATATTTGTTATTGGTTGTCCCATCGTAAATAAAATCGGTAGGTATGCAAAGTCGGGGATTAAGTCGCTACAATCTAGGCCATAAATAATGTTATTCACGCTGAGCGAAATGGTAGTTTAGGGGTAGGCCAAAAGTTTAATTCTCGAATATTTGTGTTCTTAGTGGTCTTATTGACAAATACTATATAAATAAAGCTACATAGTATTAAATTTCCGATCATTTATGTCTTACACATTTTGAGCGTACCGGCTATGATAACAGAGATATTCATGAATATGGATTTTTGTTGCTAAGATCATATCAGTGCCGTCACGAGAAAATGGGTAAACAGAATTTAATGAAAATCTATATATATAAAATAAGAGTTTTGTCTGTACATTGTTCAAAATTTGAAAAGAATGGTATTTCTGTATCGATCATGTCCACAGTAACAAGGAAATGCATTTTTTTCTTTTCCGTAATTTCTGCCTGTCTGTCTGTCTGTCTGTCTGTCTGTCTGTCTGTCTGTCTGTCTGTCTGTCTGTCTGTCTGTCTGTCTGTCTGTCTGTCTGTCTGTCTGTCTGTACACCCATCACGAGAAAACGGCTGAAGAAAATTTAATGAAAATCTGTATATAAAGTCGGGCGATGAACCACTACAATCTATGCTATAAAATATTTTATTCACGCTGAGTGAAATGGTAGTTTAGGGGAAGGCCTGAAATGTAATTCTCAAATAAGTTATTTATCTTATTTATTTCTCAAATAAGGTTCTCAAGGGATACCTGGTAGTAAGGTATCGATAAATACTGCATAACTAACATAATTTTAGTTATGTCGTAATTTAGTAGTAGTTATGTAAGAAGTTATAAAATTTCCGATCACTTATGTCTTATACATTGTTACCGTACCGCATATAATCACAGAGATATTTAATTAATTTGGATCTTTGTTACTAAGTCATATCAGCGCCGAGTCACGAGAAAATGGGTAAACGGAATTTACTGAAAATAGGTATGTAAAGTCTGAGAATAAGTAACTACAGTCTACGATATAAATAATTTTGTTAGACGCCCTAATATCACAGAGTCGAAAGAAAACTAATGTGAAGGCCTGCAATATAGAAAGCTCATAAACTTTATCAACAATAACATTATATTGACTATTTTTTGTTGTGATGTGTTTTTTGTCTTCTGTTTCCACTCAGCCCCGATAGATAGGATTACTGCAGCGTACGGGGTTTTTAAAATTTGATTTACGTCGCACCGACACAGGTAGGTCTTATGGCGACGATGGGATACGAAGGGAATAGGGGTGTGAAGGAAGCGGCCTAGGCTTTAATTAAGGTACAGTCTGGTGTGACTGGTGTGAAATGGGAAACCACGGAATACCATCTTCAGGGATGCCGGCAGTGGGGTTCGAATCCACTAACTCCCGGATGCAAGCTCACAGCTGCGCGCCTCTAACCACTCGGCCAACTCGCCTGGTCGTACCGAGTGTAACAGCCTGCCTGTATATTGGCGGGAAGTAGCTGGGGAGTTAGATAACTTTCTTCTTTAGCATGCCATTCCTAAGGTTCATACATTTTCTGATATTATTGGTACGTAATACACTGGTTCATCATAGCATTCGAGCTATTCAGTCCCTACTCTGAGGCACTGGTTGGAATGAGTAGTGTGCATATTTAACTGAATAATGACAGAGGAGTGTTCACGGCAGTCTGCGACCTGGTTAATCCAGCTCTTGAACTTTGGACTGTTAGATCGGCACCGTAGTACTGTTCGTTGAAAGTGAGAAAGTGTGCGGTTTTTCATTTGATCGAGTAATTTATATGATAACATTGCTTTCAATCGCTACATTCCTACTGACGTTTTTGTAATGACCTATGCTGAATTCAGTTAGGAAAACCGCCAATTCAGTCTTTCTGAGAATCCCGTAGCGAAGCACGGGTACATCAGCTAGTCTATAATAATGGAAACTAGTTTATATTAACGAAGTATTACTGGTAAACATCACTGTTAACGGGAATTGAATATCAATATTATTCCCGCAGAAGTACTATAGAAATAAGAATCATTGACTTAAGAAACAGCATTCTAATTTTCTCATTATGGAAGCAGAAACATCGTCAAGGTAAAATTCGATTTATGGAATAAATAATTTTGTAGGAGATTCGCGACCTCTGAAATGGTATTTTCTGTCATTAAAATGGATTTCAATTAGAGAAACTAAATAGTTCATGTCAAGGAGTTACGTAATTCAACTCAGGAGGCTGGGCTCACGACACACTATTCCATCAGTATATTTTATATCTTGGGCAGGACCGAAAAACAAATCCATATTGTAAAAAAGAAGTAAAAATCACTCATTGTTAGCCTAAAGGTATCGACTGCTAACTACCATGGTAAAAATTTCAACAATGTGGAATTTACAAAACTCCCAATGTGGGTCTGATGCATTCAAATACGTCAGCCAGATTTTAGGCAAATAACTTCAATTTATGTTAATGTTGGATTATACTGTAGATTTCAGGTAAGTGGGGCACTACAAAAAGGAACCGGAATAAATGGCCATGGTTTGACAATCAGTTACTTTTCATTCAGGGCTGAAGTAAACAGTCTTATCGATAGATAAGACAGCATTAAAATATCTAATTTTCCTCTTTAGAACTCTCCAACCTCTCCTAGAATAACTCATCGCTTTCGAGTGCATTGAGCGTCCCAAAATATACTATCATTTTCCCTAGGGTGTATTGTGAAGCGCGCATTAACGTTACTACGACTTACAAGCCAATCACACTAAAACAATTCGTCCCCTCTTCCTAAGTGTTTCCCAATACAAAGAAGATAATGCACCTGCCAGTATAGACCACACATCACACCTCTGAAACACAGATAGACGTTGCATACTGGAAGAATATAACTGACAATGCACTGTTAATCCAGTTATCTACTTTTCTACCGCTTTTCCCATATCTGTGGGGTCGCGGTTGCGAACATGAGGATTTGGGCCTGTTTTACGGTGGGATGCCCTTCCTGACACCAACCTTATATGGAGGGTTTCTGTTTCTGTGGTGGTTCGTAGTGTAGTGTGTTGTCTGAATATGAAGCGGAAAGTGTTGGGAAAATCACAAACACCCAGTCTCCGACCCAGCCGGGAATCAAACCCGGATCCCTCTGAACCGAAGACCTCAATGCTGACCATTCAGCCAATGAGTCGGACATAATCCAGTTATCTACTTACCAGTCGTAATATTCAATCATACAAGTGCCACTATTACGGGATATGAAGCTGTTCAATTTCCATGTGGTTAAGTTAGTGAATAAAGCTGTTTCTTGGTGATTTACAATAAATACTGCAATCTATCACTTTCCTACGAAAACCCGACATCAATGTAGACGGTTTCATTACAAGCATGAAATAATTTTGTCACTAGCTATGCCGCATAGCACAGACACCAGAACTCTCTGGAAATCGTGACCTCTAATAATGCGTTGACCTATCATATATCTACGGAGTAGTGGAAAGCGTGGTGACGAAGGAGTTGCAAGATTCAGTAGAAAAAGGTAAGAAATTCAGTTCTAACCTGAAAGCTCAGTTTTGGCGGGCTGAGTGACTCAGGCGGTTGAGGTACTGGCCTCCTGACCCCAACTTGGCACGTTCGATCCTGGCTCAGTCCGGTGTTATTTGAAGGTGCTCAAATACATCAGCTTCCTGTATTCAGATTTACTGGCACGTAAGAGAATTCCTGCGGGACTAAATTCCGGCACCTCCTCGTCTCGGAAAGCATTTAAATTAGTTCGTGGGACGTAATGCCAATAACATTGAAAAGCTAACTTTTCATGATACACTCACCACATTGTAAACGAGTTATCAGTATGTCAGTAAGTTAACTAGATATTTTCAAGCGGAATCGGATGAACAGTTCTCATACTTAATTTTTTCGATGCATAAAATTGAATTTAAGTTGAGGAATAGTAGGTAAACTTTCACTAAATTTTCTATTCCTTAGAGGTTATGGACATAGAAACATCTTCTTGTGGATTTATTCCTGCCTTGTTGTACACTTTACAAACAAAACTATGTGAATGTGTCTGTGAGAATAATGAAGGAAGTGTGAAGAGAATCCACAGATTCATCAGTCCTTTTTCAGGTATCGTGCATGAAAATATTTCTTGTTCATATAAAATTGGTGAATATTGTCATATTATTAGATTCCAGTATTTCATGAGCTTCTTGTAATATATCCTTGATGTATCTGTGACAGTATCTGTGAGCTTGTGGTTTATTGGTGATATCACGGGATACATCATACAACACAGCGAGTGGTTATGCTACACGAATTCATCTTTATGCTTGTAAACGTAACACACAATATAATGTTGTTATCGGCCTTCACACAGCCTAGACTTATTCGTTTATTCCAATATGGTCGGACTTGAAGTAACATAGAGAACAAGTCTAAAAAATGAATATTTTGAGGAGAACTCTACGTAGATTGATACGGAGACGCTTTGTTATGTGAGGGCATATGACCTTAGATGTTAGGCCCATTAAACAAAAAGCAAGATTTGTTATGCGGAAGCGTAGGAAGCGTATGGTATGCATGATGTCTTCCGCAATGGGTTGTGAGAAAAGTTTGTTTTCGGTACCGGTATGTATGAAAATGAACAACCGAGCTCGATAGCTGCAGTCGCTTAAGTGCGGCCAGTATCCAGTATTCGGGAGATAGTAGGTTCGAACCCTACTGTCGGCAGCCCTGAAAATGGTTTTCCGTGGTTTCCCATTTTCACACCAGGCAAATGCTGGGGCTGTACCTTAATTAAGGCCACGGTCGCTTCTTTCCCACTCCTAGCCCTTCCCTGTCCAATCGTCGCCATAAGACCTACCTGTGTCGGTGCGACGTAAAGCAACTAGCAAATAAAAAAATGAAAATGAACAGTTATTGTGACGTGCACATATTCCAATAACTAAGCTAGGGACGTTTGTCTGCCCGTGATTTTTTAAATGTTGTGTTAATCCAGCATCAGTAAACTTCTTTGATGCGTTCAATTTTATCGCAAACGTAACTCCATCATATCCATTTCTCTGACATTTGTTCATAGGGAAATAATCCTTCTTACTCCGCTGTTGGTTAACCTCGTCAAAGTTTCGAAAGCTTATCCTGGCGTGTTTCATACATTAGGGTATCGGGGTTCCTAGAAATGCCAGAAGAAAATTAATTTTGTATTATCGCCTAGATATAGCACGAATATTACTTGTAGTTGCTACACGTACTACAAATGGAACGTCGTAGACAAAAATCCCATGTGATTACTAGTAATCGCCAAGTCTGTCGTATAACCTGAGAGGTTGCGAATTAAATTAGGTTGCGGTTTCTGTTCTGGAGCGAATTAAATTAGGTTGTGGTGTCTGTTCTGGCGCGAATTAAATGAGGTTGCAGTGTCTGTTCTGGCGCGAATTAAATTAGATTGTGGTATCTGTTCTGGCGCGAATTAAATGAGGTTGCAGTGTCTGTTCTGGTGCGAATTAAATGAGGTTGCAGTGTCTGTTGTAGCGCGAATTAAATTAGGTTGCAACGTCTGTTTTGGCGCGAATTAAATTAGAAGATAATAGAATACTCCCATTCCCTAGTTCCGGATCGTCCGGGAATAAGGGAGAGAGCACTCTTTCATTGCAAGTCGTTCAAGTTTGATACATGCATTGCATTTACCTTTTATGATTATTTAACTGTTACTATACTAAATATAATTAGTTTTGCCCTAGACGTTAACAAGAGTTAAATTGTTGATGATGCTTGCTTGTTGTTTTAAGGGGCTTAAAATCGAAGGTCATCGGCCCAAGAGTTAAATTAACACGGGCTAAGTCTGAGAAGGAAGCAGAAGGGAAGAACATCCTCGGAAAGATTAGCAACAATAAGCACAATATTCGTATTTCATAGTCATCATGAGATACCTTATCGCAACGAACGAAGGCAAGATATTTATCATAGAAAGATCTACCTAAATATGTAAACACTACTCCCTCTGTTCGCGATCAAACTTGAGTGTTAAGAGTTTAAAAACATTAGCGATGGTAAAGTTGATCAAATCTTCTCGTAACGTCGTCCCATTAAGAAATTTAAATTGTCCTTAATGGAATACGCATGGCTACGTATTGTGAAATCACTCTCACAGTGACATCACATTTGAGCTTAACAGGAACTCTAAACCAGGCATGTCAAGGCCACGAAATGACTGATAATTCCGCGTGCAGGAGAAACAGCTGTTACGAGCGCTACCCCAGGACGTTATCAGATAGCGCAAGCCTGGAGGGTTGTAAATTACACTTTCATAACTAAGGTAAAAGCAAAGCAAAGTCATCTCCGTACAGGCCTTGAAGGCCTTTGGAGGGGTGGAAGGTAAAGGCTTCCACTATCCGTAACCTCGGCACTTGATGGGGTAGAGTGGTTAGCTGTACGACCGGCCGTCTTTGCCCTCAGGAATTAACCTGGTACTCATTTTTGGTGTAGGCTGAGTGAATCCCAGGGCCATGTGCACCTCCGGAAATGGAAATCTCGTTTCTTAAATTTTTCGACTTCCTGACGAGGATTCCAACCCACGTCCTTCCGGGCAAACCGAGTACGCCAGGCAGCCCCTCATAACTAAGGTACTACGCGAAATACATGTACTGTATATATGCTCTCTTATAAGGACATACATAATCAAATGTGTTCAACCCGGCGTTTGCATAAAAATTGCGAAATGACGTGATATTAATCATGATATATTGGGAAAATAAATAATTACTTCAAAGGATGCTGTAACGTATGGAGTACAAAATCAAAGGCTTTTTATAAGGTGGGGGTGATTAAAATGTTCAAGTCGCCTACGAACAATGAAGTAAAGTAAGGGTGTATTCTGCCCGAAGGCAGGTCCGAACCTCCGCAGAGGTGTGCTTGAGTCAGAGTGTACGTGCAGTAGAGTGGCCAGTTCCTTTCCGCTCCTCCATTCCCTTACCCCTCACCAACAGAGCGTGCCAGCACATCCAAACCTTGATAACGCCCAATGTTGCTTAACTTTGTGGGTCTCACGGGATCCGGGGTTTCAACACGGCTACGGCCGTTGGCTACGAACAATGACGAAGCAGAATAATGCTGAATACTATCTCTCTTCTACCGAGCGGGCAAAATAAAACTGGTTCGGAAAATATTTATACCATAAGGCCGACGCGGAATTGACCTTTGTTAATGAACAGGGGAAGTGCCCATCACAGGAAATTCTGGAAACTGTGATTTCGATGCGCCAGTCTGTTGCTATCACATGTTTGCGAATGCCCATCTGGCGCATGCTCCGTCTCCAGTACGTTGCTGTGTCATTACGTATGAATTAGTGAGTGAGAGGAGCAGGGGTGTTTAGTGACCAGTTGAATGCAACACAAAACGGTGCTCACGATAAAACAGCGCATCTTCATTGTCCAGCGTTATGCAAAGCACTATTCGTGGAAAACCTGTGCGGAGCTGTTTGCTCAAGAATTTAACCTGAAAGTGGCAAAATGTCGAGCAAATCTGCAGTGCAAGACAGTGGCAAAATGGCGCGAAACGGGCTCTCTAGCGAATACAAATCGTAACTAACCGAAAAGGAGTTCGAACACCAGAATATATTCCTCGAGGGGAGGAAAGTCTGGGACGAAGTCGGACGATATCTCAATGCCGTTTACCTGTACCTGGGGGAATTAGGAAATCGTCATTTCGAAACATTATCAAAAAGAACTTACAGTCATAGTAAAAAATATTCGTACACTTATTACTGAAACAAAAATACTTTACTTAGTACACTTATTGACATGTACGTTGTATAACATCAAAAGGTTAGCTATCTGTACACTATGTAAAGATATATACATCACAAAACATACAACTGATAGACGTTTCTGTCATTAATACATAAATAAATGAAAATACCATGATTTCATACTCATAAAAAGTATTCGTACAGTCCGGTTTTACTTCCATTCCCCACTGATTTTAGTACAAATTTAGTATTTTGTTGGCAATCCTCCACACCTTTTTGCCTCAAGCCGCCTAGGCATTGAATGAACTAGCTTGGAGGTGAAAGTGGGCTCAATCTTATCCTATTCCTCCAAAAGAGCCATTTTCAAAACTGGCTTTGATGAAATATTTCTTGTACTCAGTCTCTTTTCAAGATAAGCCCACACATGTTCAATCGGAATCAGATGCGGGGATTGGGGGGTGTTTCCATGTATTTGGGTGTGTTGTATAAAATCCACAATCGTGTATCAAGGGTCTTATGCTTTGAATCATTATCCTGCATGAATACGTAACTACCCAGAAGTCCCATTTTTTCGGCACTAGATGCCAGATGTTTCTTCAAAACATCAATATAATATTTACGGTCCATTTTTCCATCTATGAATTCTAAGGAACCTACTTAAGCTGAGCTCACGCACCCCTAAACCATTAAACAACGTCCACCATGCTTCACTGAAGGGAGCAGATTTTTTTCTTCGAGTTCTGTGTTCGTTTTCCTCCACACCTTTTTGCCATATTCTTGAAAAACAGTCAATTTAATTTCATCCATAAATATAACTCGATCCCAGAATTCTAGAGAAGCATGTTTATAGTCTGTAGCATATTGTAGTCTTTTCTTCCTATTTGCTGGGATAATTCAAGGTTTTCGTCTGACATTTCTACAATGATACCCATTCGTATATAAAAATTTTTGAATTGTGGAAGGACAGATATTAAGTTTTAAATCATTTCCTACTTCCGACCTCAGTTTTTCAGCACTGATTCTAGGATTTTTCTTTACTTTCCTGAGGATTAGTCTTTTAGTTCGATCGTCTAGATTTCATGGACGTCCACATTTACGTGCATTTTTGATAGATTTTCTCTCACCATACCTGTCAATAACTTCCTGAATTGTAGATCGTGGTCTCTTCACAAGTTTCGATATTTCCAAGAGCGATTTACAGGAATTATGAGCCCGGATTACAATTATTCTCTCTTATTCTGTTGTTTCTTTCATTTTGCGGCCCATCTTACTGATTGACTGTATCATTTGTTGTTTAAAACGACTGAAGCACAACTGACTTGGTACAAGACGTGACCTTTCCTGCTTACCGCGTTGCAAGGGATCTTATCAAGGACTTTAATGTAAAATAAACCATCTGTACGAATACTTTTTATGCATCTATATTTCGAACTTATTGGATGACACGTTTGTTAAAACAAACATTACTAAAGTACTATTGTTATTTCCGGTACGTAGTCATATTCATGTTTCGCGAAATACCGAAATGTAGGAAAGTAGTGAAATTTCTAGCAGCATATGGGCAATGCGTCAACTACAAACGACAACATTGCTTAACGTTTAAGGTGTACGTATACTTTTTCCTATGACTGTACATCTGTATCCTGCAAAGATACTGTTGTGCATGCGTCAAAGCGTCCAGAAGAACCTTTGCATGTTGAGTTCTGCCGGTGGTTTCTGAGGGATGTGCAGTCAGGACTTTTGTATCTTCAGTTTCTCAGTCCAATTGCAAACCTTTCCAGGCCAAATTTATTTTGTCCAGCATATATATCGCTTCTGTAGCAAACATAAAGTTTTTATAAACTTAAACGAAGGAGAACCACATTCGATAAATGTAGCATCTCCTGAACCAAACGTGTTGATACAAAAGTTCGTAAATACACTCACTAACCAGTTACTGTATTACCCTTATGCCAGAGCCTAAGTTGCTGTATGTTTTAACCATTACTTATAGGCCAAAACGGGTAACTGGAGCCTGCCGTCTATACGCGTGCACAGCTCTGAGTCACCAGCGTGGCAAGTACAAGCCGACTGAGCGAAGGAGACTTGAAACCGAGTGCACACGAGATTACTGCGGCCAGAGTTAGAAACTCGTGCTCTACAAGGAATCAGTACGCCCCACAATGCTTGTCTACCGTTTTAGGCTCTGCAGAAGATAAGCCTAGCTATCATTTCTCGTATAAAAATTTTCAGTTCTCTACCTGACCTTCATTTAAGTCTCCTAAGTTGTGGTCTCCTGGCGACGAACATGAATACTCACCTACAACATTAGTGAACAACCATGTATTCTAACCAAAAGCGGCCTGAGTATACATTTTCAACAAAACCTCGTTAAAGCGTTTAATAAACAGGAGTTTAATTGGTTAGCCTTTTGCTATTACTTTATGGATGCAGTATTTGTGAAACTGCCTCTTGGCACAGGTCAGAGAAAATACAGCTTCTCCAAAAGTTTCAATCCCTTATATGACTGTGATGGTATCGAGGTTCCTGAGGTAAGAGTAGAGCTGAGTAGTGACATTCGGAGCACAGCTAGTGCGTCTGGATGTTGTAGGGCCGATTAACTGCAATAATAATAATAATACGTTCTGACCCAGTAAGGAAAGTAACAACAAACTATCTCTGTCCTTACCATGCCTTGCACACCTCATTATGGCAGCACAATTAGTTTTCGCGGTTTCGCTACAAACTTCGGTGGTCTTTTCTGAGGATCTAACAAGTCTCCGTGTTGAAGACGAAACGGACACAGGGTAATTTGTAAATGGATTTAATTTTAATTCCGACTAAATATTTTACAGGAAATACAAATGGAACACTCAACCAAAGTATTTAAAATACGTTTAGGGTAGGGGGTGGTGGCGATATCCGGAGAGCGCCTACCTACGGATACTTGTAACATCCGTGTGGTTTACATAGTTGTCAGATGTGTTTTCGAAACAGGTAACAAGATGACCGCACCCTCCTTCAGTAGAGTGAAACGGTAGTGAATGGCAGGAGTCGCGCGGTTCTTGCTCCAGACCATATCATAAGAAACACGGTAAGACGCGCCTCCTATACTTTTCCTTGACTGTATATTTATTCTAATCTTCCGTTTCACTTAAATTGAGAAAATATACAACCTGAGAATGAGGGAATCTGTAGTATTTAAGATAAAGGGTTTAATCAGGCAATGTGTGGGTGGTAATATGTAGGTCACGACACATGTGATCGTGGCGCGGAATTTGAATGATGGACAGACTAGTTCCCATTTCCGGACGTACGATTGTTCCCAGTTACGGACATCTCACATAACAAAGAAATATTCAAAGCTGGTTAATTGTACAGGTTAAAGAGACCACCGACATGTATAAATACAATTATTAATTATAATTAATCTTTTAAGTTTGATAACTTTCGTTCCCAAACTTTCAGTTCAACCTAGAGGGGTGCCCAACATGAAGGGGTATGATTTTTTCCTCACATATCAGTACAGCAGTGCTGTAGATATATTCTGAGATGATGAAATTACTCAGTAAACGCAAGATACTATTCGCGTCTGACGGTAATTTGCGGCAGCTTGAAGGTACTGAACCATATCGTAATATGCTTCAATTTATTTATATGAACACTGTGGCATAATTTTAATTAGGGCGTCATAGAGTCGCAAAGAGTAAAGGAAGGGGCCCTGGATGGCCGTGCCATAGGCGTGTGAACCCAGTGTTGATACAGAAGGAACGTATTCCCCGAGTTGGAATTGAGCCGCAAACCGTGATTTCATTCATGCAGAACCCTACTATAGCACTAAGCCCACGCGGAGGGGTTGAGATTTATACGAGGCGATCTGGAGAACAATTGTCACAGGTTGACAAACCTCTCTTCCCCAGGGCTGGAACCATCTGAATTTCAATCAATTAATCCGCCACTATGCTAAATCCACAGATCTGACACCACACATAATTAAGAACAGAATTTTCAGTAGTGGCCGTTGACATCTGGAAGGCTGTCACAAAGGAGAACGGTTTGTTGGACGGGGAGTACCCTCGAGGCCAGCCTACTTTGAGGCTATATAAAGCTGCCGCTAGGGAGGAAATACTCTCACTCGTGTTACAGGAAGTGCACCTACTTCAATCATAGACTCACTCGTGTTTCAGATAGACTCTCAGTTGATTTTCATTCGCAGAATCACTTGTGTTCTGCTTATTCGCTCACTTGTATCTTATTTGATATCTCATTGTGGCATTAACTCGGTGTTTTGAAACGCCAAATGCGGCATGGCGTAATTCGCGAGCTTGCTAGACATATTCGTTTGTGAAATGTTGTCTGTCCATTGTACAATCGCCGTGAGTTAAGCTTACAAGAGCTAGTGACGATATTAATTAGTAGAAATATTTATAAAGCGCACGCGGGTCGTGGTAATAACGTGTACAAGCAATGTAAAATATAACCGCTGTCAACGGGGCTTTGTTTCCGTAATTAAAGACACAGGGACGGGACTCATTCCTGAGCGGTGGCTGTAGTCAAGAGTAGCCTAATACTAAGATTGATGTCTTGTGTACGATCACGCTAAGCGGTGAAGTAAACGTTCTGAAGTGATTCCACAAATTCCAGAAACGACCAGGAACAAGCAGACGACAACCATGGTGTATCCAAGAGTCGAGGCGATGATCTTCATCCCTGTGCTGACTGCCGTCATCATGGGCTACGCACGCATGACATAGTGAACCCTTTAGGTCCTTCTAAGTATACCTACCTTCCTTACCTATCAGCAAATCGGCATGAGATCTCTCTCTTAGGTCGTCCATGGGTTCTTCGTCACTTGCTTAGGTAAGAGGCGAGTTTCAGTAATTTACACAATCTACTAAATGAGAGGAATAGAGTCAAATATATGGATTATTTATTGACCATTAACGGTGAAATACAAAACTTGTGACATTTTACCACCTCTAAACAACGAACTCAGTCTTCTCCGTTAGAAAGCAATAAACCCGATGATGAGACATACTGGCTTTGGAGACTTTAACTCAACTGCCTGTGGAGCATCCTTACTAGAAACCACTGTCTTAAGTTAAGAGTGAAATTATGAAAGTCTGGAGATCCCCAGGATCGGCTTCCATGCGAGACTGCATGTACCGTCATAATGATTCGTGATGATCCAGGTCCCGTAGCACGAGCTCTGGACTCTTGGTATAATAAAGGCAGTCCGGTCGGTATGTGCCACACAGTGGTTGTACGGCATGAACCCTTAATTGAATCGATGTGACCTGCGACTATGTCAAGGACCGACATCTAACGTTGTAATTTATGTTAAAGTCATTGTGGATGATGACCGCTAGGGAAATGATACCTTAACGAGAGGTGGCCCTAATCTAAGTCACTGAGGTTGATGACCCCATGACCATCCACATTTCTAAGCTGAAGGCTGAACAAAATTAAGTTACAGTAGTTGATGACCAAGGTTTCCACATTAATAAATCCGCGGCACATTTGATGCTCAACAAATCAAAATCAAAATGATAACAACAACAACGGACGCTCACAACACTGTTGGCAGTAAAGTTCCTTTGCCATCGGACATACCCACTTAATCGTTACGTTAATAAGTTAAGAAATTCCAGCAAATAAAAGTAAGATTTCCAGAATACATTTTAAGTTAGTCACTTGGTTTTCAGCCAATTCTCAAAATACTATTTCACTGAATTAAATAACTTAATAAATGAAGTAATATCATGATCCTAATTAACAACAAATGAAGGGTACACGGGAAAAGAGGGGAATGACAATGTAAAACAAAAAATGAATTATCACTACCCATATATACTTTATGCTCAGGAGAATAGTTTAAGACAATGTACAACCAAGTAAAGGGAATACTTACGGAAATATAACAAGTTTAGGAATACATGTACAATTGCTGAAAGGGGAATGTCACCACAGAACAAGAAACAAAGAGGGAATGTCAGTTTGGTATGTGGCAATAGCGATGGATTTCGAAAAGAATTTATGCATACCTAATTTATCCACTAATGACGTGATTACCGTAGACAGCTGTCACTGTTCTCCTTCAATATACATGTTTTGTCTAGTGGACACTCGGTATTATATACATACCCAGAGACAGTTGCACTTAAAGCAGCAGATGAAGTGTGTTCTTTGTTAGATTATTTTATATTTTGTGAACTTGGGGACGAGATAAAACACTTGACAATCTTCTGTGATTCTGCATGTGGACAGAATAAGAAATGGACTGCTTTTATGTGGGCACTCGTACTGAGAGTGCGATAGAAACATGGCACAAATTAACCAGAAATATGCAGCTGAAACGCCAGGAGACTGGGCGGATCATTTTAGAAGTGCCAGATTTAAGCTCTTCCCTTTCCATGTAATCGAATTTGATCAACCAATGATTCGTCTGTGGACCAAGTTTTTATTCCCTTGTACGGAAAAGTTTGCCCTTTTAAAAGAAGACCTATAAGGGAACTTGTCATCTCCATTGAGCAACCACGATTCATGGAATACAGAGACTGTTACAATGACCATTGGGAACGACCTGTTGTAAATGCTCCAAAATCAACTCCACACTTCCCAGAAACACCAGTTAGTGAGTTTGTTCTTCCAGAGGCATCTTATGAACGTAAGTGCAGGAATTAGTGTACATGAAGTTGCTGTACATTCGCAAACATGCTGGCAAGATTAAGATTTTTAAGTATGTCATTTATTTTTATTTCGGGTTTACATCCAATCTCTACAGCAAAATTTTCTGATCTGCGCGTCCTTAGATCATTTTGTGGACCAGAGGGAATATCATTCATTGATACACTTCCTCACTATTCATTGACAGGTTATTTGTTAGGTTTTGTTAAAAGTGACATTCGCCTTTATTTCCGTGATAATGTGTTCGTAAGACTGACATTCCCCTTTATTTTCGTGACAAATTTGTATTTACTTCATTTTCCATTTTTTTCAATTATAAAACTTAATTCTATATTTTCATTATTATCTATTTGCAATACCAATACATTAGGCTAACGTTACATAATATAATACTTTATGTACATGTATTATTGCAGACAGTATTAAAGGTTGAAACTTTCAAATTCAATTATCTCAGTTTGTAGAAGATATGATATTCCCCGTTTATCCCGTGCCCCCTTCAAATGTTATCTACCCCGGACGAATGGTATCTTTAAACTCCCTAACTGTTTCATTATATTATTGTTTTATTGCTCATATTTTTATTCGTCGCTGCTGCAAAACGTTTACATTGTCATAACTTCCAATATTATTTATTTATTTCATGACATCACTCAACAAGCTTACGTTCTAACACTAACCATATTTAAGAAAACTAGCTTGGATAATCCTAATATTAAATCCTACAATCTGTATAAATTAACCCACAACGCAAAATAAACAAATTCCTGTCACATCGCTTAGTGACATTCAAATAAAACATTGTACGCCCTCAAATGATATCACTCAACTTCACTACCGATTCTCAAATTTTGACATCCCTGAAAATGGTCATTTCCAACCTCTCATATCATCGTCTCACTTCCGTCGCTTCAAAAATGAATTAAAATCTCTACTTAAACGAATCTCTCCAAATAATGAAATCTAATTACGAACAATTTACTACAAATAACAACTTTCATTTACAGTTTGTTTCTTTCTAGTGCGAGCTAAATCGACTACTTACAGCTGGCTGTAGTAACGGGAACGCGAGCCTCCCTTCGTTATCGAAAGACAAAACACACACGTTATTCATATTTTAACCTGCGCCAAATGAGAGGAAAAATTGCCTTGCTGGCAATTCACATGAAATATAAATCTTGACCCTCATAAATTATACGAAGAGATTTACTTTAAGACGTCACTCAAATATTCTTAGCCATCACGTACTAAGGTTTCACGTGGAATCCTAATTATGGACTGTCCCTACTCCCATCTCAATAAATTACTCAAAAGTAACTCCTCAGGTTTCCTACACTGAACATCCCGGAATCTACACTACACGATTTTAACAACCTGATCGACAATCCTTCCTTCTTTTCGCAAGACATTCCAAATACCAGTTTTCACGTGTGTAATATCTTCAGTTTTGCATATACCAGTATTCTAATAAAAATAATTTAACCCCCTTGTTCAGTCATTCTATTCTCCCCGCCCCTTGTGTGTTTATTCCGAAAACAAAAATTCGTGTTATTTACATTTTAAAAGAGATTTAAATACCAATTTTCACGTGTGTAATATATTTTAATATATTCTGTAGAAATAGATTTTAAAAATTCACCCCCTTTAACACGTCAGAAAAGGAATTATCCGTGTTCATTTACTTTCACAGAAGATTCCAAATACCAATTTACACGTCTGCAACATGTTACGTTTTTGAGATATATTGTAGATATTCTCATTTTATAAACACACCCCATTTATCACTCCCTTTTACTTCCTCTTAAGTAGATTTTCCAAAAACAAAAAAAATGTCTAGAGTATATCTCAAAAACCTAACATGTTACAGTCTTGAAAATTGGTATTTGGAGTCTACTTTAAAAATAAGGAACACATATTTTTTGTTTTTGGAAAAAAACACCTAACGGGAGGGGGTAAATGTGACTGAGAATGGAGTTGATTTTTTGTTTATACACTTATATCTCAAAAACTGAAGATCTTACAGACGTGAAAAGGTGATATTTGGATATCCTTTAAAAATAAGGAAACACGTATATTTGTTTTCGAAGAATCCACTCAAGGGGATTTGTATGAAGGTCTGCAAATGGGGTAATTCCATTTATGAGGTTACTTATATCTCGAAAACTCTAGATGTTATAGGCATGAAAATGTGTATTTAGAATTTTCCTTATAAATAAAACACATATCTTTTTGTTTTCGTAAAATCAAGCTATGAGGGGATGATAAGAAGTGAAGGAAGAGTTGAATTACTTTTATGAAAATACTCATATATCAAATACCAGAAGATGTTACAGACATGAAAATTGGTATTTGGAATTTTTATAAAGAAATGCATGCATACGATTTTGTTTTCGGAAAATCCACTTAAGGGGGTGAAAGGATTGGAAAATTAGTTGAATTCTTAGTATAAAGATACTTATATCTCAACAACTAATGTTGTCACAGACATGAAACTGAACCTCCTCCAAAAAACAGAAACACGTATTTTTTTCGGAAGAGCCACTTGACGTAGATGGGAGGGGGGGGGTTGAAGGATTGGAATCCTTTTTATGAGGATACTTTAATATCTCAAAACTAAAATTGTTACAGTCATGAAAATTGGTATTTGGGATCTCCTTTATAAGTAAAGAAACAAGTATTTTTATTTTCGGAACGGCCACTTAATGAGTCGGGGGTGAGGAAGAAGTAAACTTATTTTTGTGAGGATACTTATGTCTCAAAAACTGAAGGTATTACAGTTGTGAAAATTGGTATTTAGAATCTCCTTTATAAATAAAGAAACTCGTATATTTTATTTTCGGAAAGTGTGGATAAAGACAAGTCAAAAAAGAGTTGAATTATTTTTACGAGGATACTTATATCTCAAAAACTGAAAACGTTACAGACAAACGTTGGTACTTGTAATCTCCTTTAAAGTTAAAGAAACACAGAACAATACTATGCTAAGGGGTTTGACTGAGGGGGTGGGGGTAGCCGATGAAATCAGTATTCATTTTCCTCAAACCGTTTGGCATACAAGCTTGATATTTCACGCGATGTTTGTCCTACATGTCGTAGGTTTTAAATAACAATTGGTATTAAAATACACCCCTAAGTTGTTTTGACCAGGATGGTAAGGCCTGACAACATAAATATTCATCCCTTTGAAGCTTTTTCACTTAAGAGGTTGAAATTCCACATGATGGTTACTCCTATATGTAATAGATTTGAAATAAAAAGTAGTCTTGAGACAATACAACCCCTAATGAATTTTGACTGGGGGAGGGTGTGAGGCCCGATGATAAAAGTATCCATTGCCCTGAAATCGCTTAATAAATGCGTTTTAATTTTCACATGGTGATTACTCATCACTGACTTACATTTGAAACAAGAAGTGGCCTTCAAACAATTCACCCCTAAGGGGTTTTAACTTGGGGATGATGCCCGATGACAAACATATTTATTTCTCTGAAACCGTTTGACATGCGAGGTTGAAATTTCACATCTTGGTTGCTCCTATATATCTTAGATATAAAATAAGAAGTGGTCTTGATAAAATATAATCCTCAAAGGTTTTGATCGGGGTTTGGGACCTTATGATAAAAAAACTGTCTGAAACAGTTTGACGTACAAGGTTGAAATTTCACATGATGATTGCCCCTGTATGCCTTATATTTTAACTAAGAACTGCCATTAAAACAACACACCGTTAATTTGATTTAACTGGGGCAGGTGGCTTTTTCTGCTGCCATACTTATTTTTTCTCTGAAATCGTTTGTCATACGACATGAAATTTTTATGCGAATGTTGCTTCTATACGTTTTAGATTTTAAATAATAACAGGTCATAAAACAATATACCCCAAGGGATTTTGGCTAGGGGTTGATGACTTATGACAACATTATTCATCCCTCCAAACCGATGATGTGCGAATTTATAATTATACAAGAACTTCGGATGTCATAGGTGTCAAATATGATATAAATCAAAATATCCCATATATATGAGGATAGGGACCATATAGAAGTTGAAGTTATAAGCCTAAGTCTTCACAACAGTCAAGGTACTCGACCAATTTCAGAATTTTCATCTTTATTGCCAAAAATATTTATTTGCAAAATTTAGGTGTTTAACTGAAGTAATCCTAAACTTGGTATATATCTGAAGGAACATTTTGGAGACTGCATACCATTAACGGTGGGCTACTACGTTTTCTTGCGCACGTTGAATGTCTAACTTTCGAAGATTCAAACCCCTCAAATTACTAATCAAATCCAAAAGCTCGATTCATATACTAGGCCTAAGTAATAAAGGAGATAATGGTGGTTTCAACTCGATCTTTACCAAAGATAGGTGCTGCTCTATAAATATAAAACATTTTCTTAGATTTTAAATAAACATTAACAATACAATACACCCCTACGGGTTTTGGCTGGTGGGGGGGAGTGAGGAACGATCATAAAAATGCATTTATATGAAATCATTTGAAGTACGACAAATTACGTATGATATCCTAGGTGTTGAATAACATAAGGTCTGAAAAAATTTCAACCCTCAGAGACTTATATGGGAGTTAAGATTCGGAAACAGATATATGCATTCCTTCCTCTGAAGCAGTTTAGCGCACGAAGAAAAAATTTCAAATAGCGATATATATTTTAAATCCTAAGTGAGAAATAGGAAATATTTTTTAACATTCAAGCCCTAAATTTTAAAATGGAGTTAGCTCCGGAAATGAAATTATTCATCCCTCCAAAACCGCTTGACGTACAGAGCTGTAATTTTACGAGAAGGCTCTTCTTTTATGCCCTAGGAGTAAAATATCGTATACTTCAAAATATTTCTTCCCTAAGGGGTTTGGATAGTGGTTGTCTTTCAAAAACACAATCTCCATTCTTCCGAAACCGTTTCAGGAACTAACATAAAATTTTACATGAAGGGTGGTGTTCAATATCCTAGATATTAATAAATATTTTAAACATTCACCCCTAAAACAGCATTTATTCCTTCATTACTGTTGGACGCACAAAATCAAAATTTCACAAGTTGGTCGTTTTTATGTCCTAAATATTAAATACGATAGGGTTTAAAACATTCCAATTCTTCTGTACGTGTTTAAACTGTGTGTTAGATCAGAAAGTAGATACTAATTCCTACAAAACCGTTTGGCGTACGAATTGAGGGTGTTTCTCTACAGGCTCAGCCAACAGTGGACTCTCGAAAATGTCAAACTTTTGATTAATAACTTTCAGTTTAAAATCGTAGCGAAGCACGGTTATTTTGCTAGTGATTTATATAAAATAACATGTCCTGACTGACTGACTGACTGACTGACTGACTGACTGACTGACTGACTGACTGACTGACTGACTGATTCATCATAGTTCAACAATGATAAAGGTGTTTTAATTTATTCCACCTATTCAATACTTATATTATCATGTATAGTTGTTACATAATTAAATTCTTAGTTACATGGGACATGTTTCGCCCTCAATTAAGGGCATCTTCAGCCTAAATACAATAATCAAAAATACAACTAAATTAAAAGTGGACGTTAAATACAATCATCAAAAATACAACTAAAATAAAAAGTGGAAGTTAAAAGTTTAGTCTGTTCTTAAAATTCAGAACAATAAAATTGTGAAAAATGATAAAATAAAAAGATGCTAATGGAAAACTGTCTTATGATTAAACTATAATCTTGTCAGAGACTAAAACTTCTATTAAAATTCGAATTAAAACAGTTCATATAAAATATTGGAAAATCAAAGTGGTAGTAATAAAAAGCCAACGACATGAGGGCGTGTACACAAGCATAAACTTGATTGTCAGGAATACAATCTTTTCAAGGCCGTTGAAACTACTTCACATTTAACAATAATATTTATAAACAGAATGGATTAGCAATGGGTGACCCAATATCGGGCATCCTTGCCGACATATTTATGGATTCAATCGAACACAATGAAATAATAGCAAAAATTAAAGGAATAGATTTATGGTTGAGATATGTAGATGATACATTTGTAATCATAAACAAAGATGTCACTAATAGTCAAGAAATCTTAAATAAATTAAATGAAATCGAACCTAATTTGAAATTCACGAAAGAGGACGAAGTCGATAACTCATTGAATTTTCTAGATATAACAGTTACGCGTAAGGTTAACACTTTTGATTTCCAAATATTTAGAAAACCGACACAATCATCTACAACTATAAACAATTCCTCTTTACACCCGAGTTCACATAAACAAGCATCTTTTCACAGTCTAATTTATAGAGCATTTAGAATCCCTCTATCTCCCATGAATTTGAAGAAAGAATTGAATTATATTAGATACCTCGCTAAACAAAATGGTTTCAAAATAGAAATGATCAACAAATTAATCAATACAATTAAGAACAAATTATCTACGAATCTGATACCAGAAAAGACCAAAAAAACTGAGTATGCTACATTCACTTTTAATAATCCAGCTATACACCAGATTACTAGCGTATTCAAGAAACATAATTTTAATATAGCTTTTAAAACTACTAATACTAACCAGTCCATATTCTTTAATCATAAAAAAGTTAATTATGATAAGAATCGTTATTTAGGATCGGGAGTATACAGACTTAAATGTACTCAGTGTAATTTTTCATATGTTGGACAGACTGGGAGAAATTTTATGACAAGATACATGGAACATGTTAACGCGGAAAAACATAGGAAATACTCAGCGATGAGTTTGCATATGAGGGAGACTGGCCACAGATTTGAATCCATAGAGAAAGACTTAACGATAATTAGAAACATACAAAAAGGAAGAATGCTGAATGAATTAGAAAGTTTATACATCTATTTAGATCAGACGTACAATAAGCAAAAGAATCTCAATGAAACCACGGACAATAAAAGTATGTTACATGAATTAATGCCGAAATTATTAAAGTCAGTTAGTTCGAATAAATTTAGGATACCTAATATATTTAATTCTTCAAACCCTAATACTCCTCCCATACCTACAGATATTAGGCCTACTTCCAGCAATGCAGTTGACTCCGCCCCTTTGTCAGCCTCGTCACATTTGACTCCACCCATCCTCTCCTCCCTTCCGCACTCCCCTATTCCTTCCCCTCCGAGTTCGCTACCGCCTCTGCAGCACAGTTATAACACCAGACTTAGAGCCAACAGACGGGCAGCAACCAACTCAACAGTAGTTAAGAAATAACAACTTCCACTTACATGTAAGTCCTCATCTGTTTCAAAATTATGTAAGACTGAATTCTCTCCTTACGTTCAATTTCTTATTTCTTCTTTTCCTTTTCTTACAGAAAACTTATTTCTGCATCTGTTGACATTTTCTGGCAAGGATTCAGCCATTTTATTACCTACCGGTGCTAACGGCCTCTTACAATTTTTCAATAGATGCTTCTGCCTTACTTACTACGAATTTCATCAACGGCCTTGAAAAGATTGTATTCCTGACAATCAAGTTTATGCTTGTGTACACGCCCTCATGTCGTTGGCTTTTTATTACTACCACTTTGATTTTCCAATATTTTATATGAACTGTTTTAATTCGAATTTTAATAGAAGTTTTAGTCTCTGACAAGATTATAGTTTAATCATAAGACAGTTTTCCATTAGCATCTTTTTATTTTATCATTTTTCACAATTTTATTGTTCTGAATTTTAAGAACAGACTAAACTTTTAACTTCCACTTTTTATTTTAGTTGTATTTTTGATGATTGTATTTAACGTCCACTTTTAATTTAGTTGTATTTTTGATTATTGTATTTAGGCTGAAGATGCCCTTAATTGAGGGCGAAACATGTCCCATGTAACTAAGAATTTAATTATGTAACAACTATACATGATAATATAAGTATTGAATAGGTGGAATAAATTAAAACACCTTTATCATTGTTGAACTGTTAAATTTTCAATACGGACCTAAAATGAGGTTTATAACATGTAATGATTCATCATAGCCAACGCGAAACTACTGGACATAGAGAAATGAAATTTCGGGGATAAATTTATATTACAACAATGTAGGTGCTCACTAAGGGAGGATTTTTGGATATTCCGTCGAGAATGTGGGTGAAAATGGGGCAAACCTTTAAAATAAGTGTATCTATATCTCAAAAAATTAAGAGTTCACAAATGTAAAAACTGGTATTTGGAATCTGTCCGCCTCTGTGGTGTAGTGGTTAGCGTGATTAGCTGCCACCCCCGGAGGCCCGGGTTCGATTCCCGGCTCTGCCACGAAATTTGAAAAGTGGTATGAGGGCTGGAACGGGGTCCACTCAGCCTCGGGAGGTCAACTGAGTAGAGGTGGGTTCGATTCCCACCTCAGCCATCCTGGAAGTGGTTTTCCGTGGTTTCCCACTTCTCCTCCGGGCGAATGCCGGGATGGTACCTAACATAAGGCCTCGACCGCTTCCTTCCCTCTTCCTTCCCTTCTAATCTTCCCATCCCTCCACAAGGCCCCTGTTCAGCATAGCAGGTGAGGCCGCCTGGGCGAGGTACTGGTCATTCTCCCCAGTTGTATACCAGACCAAGAGTCTGAAGCTCCAGGACACTGCCCTTGAGGCGGTAGAGGTGGGATTCCTCGCTGTGTCCGAGGGAAAAGCCGACCCTGGAGGATAAACAGATGATGATGATGATGATTTGGAATCTCCCCCAAATATAAAGAAACACGTATTTTTTTTTTTGCTTTTCAGAAAATCCCATTAGGAGGGTGGTAAAAAGTATGAAAAGGGGGTTGAATGCCTATTATGTGGATAATTGTATCTCAAAAACAGAAGATATTTAAGACATGAAATCTGGTATTAGGTATCTCATTTCATAATAAAGGAACAGGTATTTTTTTTGAAAATGCAGTTAATGGGGTAAACAGGGGTGAAAATGGGGTGAATTTCTAGAAAGACTCTATCTACAGTATATCTCAGAAATGAAACATGTTACAGAGATAAAATTGGTAGTTGGAAACTCCTGCAAATATAAAGAAACATAGGTAATTTGCTTTCGGAAAATCCACTTGAGGTGAATTAAAAAGTGTGTGAATTGTTAAAATGAGCATATCTACAATATCTCCAAAACTTAACATGTTACAGGAGTGAAAATGGGTATTTCAGTCTGTATTAAAAATAGAGAAACATGTATTATTTTTTGGAAAAACTATTGGGTGGAGGTTGGGGGATAAAACGGACTGAAAAGGGGGTTGAATTATTTGTATTGGGATAAAGATATCTCTAAAACTGAAGATGATAGAGAAGTTAAAATTGGCATGTTCAATCTCCTTTTAAACAAAAAATACACATATTTTTTTACAGAAAGTCCACTCAAGAGGAGGGCAAGGAAAGAAGTGGAAAAGTTGTTCAATTATTTTTATGAGGATACTTATATCTCAAAAACTGAAAATGTTACGGACGTGAAATTTGGTACTTTGAATCTCCTTTACAAAGGAAGAAAAATGTATTTTATTCTTTTCAGAAAACCCACTTAAGGGGCTGAAAAGAGTTGTAAAAAGCGGGTGAATTTTCCGAGTGAGTACCGGCATATCAACAGTATACGTCAAAAACTTCACATGTTGCAGACATGAAACTTGGTATCTGTAAAGTCCTTTAAAAATACAGAAACACGTATTTTTTATTTTTCGAAAAGGTGAAGAGAACTGAAAAAAAAAGAGTTGAATAATTTCGATGTGGAGGCTTATATCTCAAAAACTGAAGTTGTTACAGACGTGAAAATTTACATTTGGAATCTTCTTTAAAAATAAAAAGAACATATGTTTGTGTTTTCGGAAAATCCACTTAGGTGGGGTTAGGGTGGGAGAAGGACTGATAACGGGGTTGAATTCTGTTTATGGGGGTACTTATATCTCAAAATATGAAGATGTTACAGACGTGTAAATAGGTATTTGGAATCTCCTTTAAATACAAAGAAACATATTTGTTTCTTTTTTTCCGACTTGAGAGAAGACTTTTTCTCTCATGCACAGTTCTATGTCGTCTGGTCATCTTAGACACAAGCGGCAATACCTGAAACGTTGTTTATAAAGATTTTCTGGGTAAATGATACTAAATTTTTCGGTGAGTTTTTATACTTTAGGGATTTTCAGATTATGTGTTAGTACAGTACCGGGGAGTGATTACTTTCATCAAATTACAAAGTCAACGCGAGCCAAGCCGCGGGTAACTGCTGGTAATAGGGTGAACCGAAATTCACGGATTCGGGCGTCGCAGCGCCTCACATGCCAGCAGTAAATAAATGTCTGTCACAAAAGTTCGTCCTGCGAGTATATCCGACAGAAAAAGGACGTTGAAGAGTGGGAATCCGGCCAAACTGTAACCACATGCAAGGTAACTACCTCTGTCAGCAAATGTCACGCGTGCTGTAGATTTGGTGCAGTGGATGGAGTTTAGGGTTAGCATGAAGGAGGTCGAGGGGTCGATCCTGGGTTGGGACGTATAATTTTTATTGCATAAATGTAGTCCAGGTGGCATGGTATCTGGCATCTTAAACGTTAACAGCGATTGCAGCGGGTCCTCTAGAAACCATTTGCACTTACATACTGCGATCCTAGAAATAGACGAACAATCCTTTTCATTGGTCAGCTTTGAAAGACGCCCCTTTCCACGTCGTGGGCGTGAATTTATTCGCGTGCCTAAGATAAAGGGGTATGACTCACATATCAGTACAGTAGTGCTGCAGATACATTCTGACACAGTGAAACTTCTCAGTAAACGCAAGATAATACCTGCGTCTGACGGGAAGTCTTTTTTTTTTGCTAGGGGCTTTACGTCGCACCGACACAGATAGGTCTTATGGCGACGATGGGATAGGAAAGGCCTAGGAGTTGGAAGGAAGCGGCCGTGGCCTTAATTAAGGTACAGCCCCAGCATTTGCCTGGTGTGAAAATGGGAAACCACGGAAAACCATCTTCAGTGCTGCCGATAGTGGGATTCGAACCTACTATCTCCCGGATGCAAGCTCACAGCCGCGCGCCTCTACGCGCACGGCCAACTCGCCCGGTACGGGAAGTCTTGTAGGTACGGCAGGAGTAAGAGATACTGTACTCATTACAAACATTAGTCGTGACAGAGAAATCAGATCCATGTCCATTATTAAGCTGTTCATTATGCAATACTTATAGTAAATGTATAACTAAGGCCACAATTGTACTACCACATTAAAACTTGACAGCACCACCTCAGTTCGCAAGAGTCACTATGGACGGAACAGATGTTTTTTGTCAGGCCTAAGCACTTTCACGGGTGTTAAGTGCCGGGGGGGGGGGGAGAGTTGAGACTAGAGATAGGCATATACGCGGCAGTAATGCTTACCTCCCGCACCCCTCACCCCGCAACCATACGACTTCGCTCACTTGCTTCTTATTCGAATGCCAGGTGGAAAAAGGAAGGTACAGTCACAGGGAATACGCACCCTCAAAGGCTATTTCCCTACGGCCATTGTGCATTGAGCTCATGGTGACTAAACCCTTATCAGGTACTCTTACAGTATCAGGCAATTTAGCACGTTTGAACAGGACAGAGTTGATATGACACTCAGGGCTGACCAGTTTCAGCTATAGGGGGGTGTCCAAGACAGAGGAGAAATGAGGCTCTACCTCAAACCCTTCGTGAAATTTTTTAAAAAATTGATAAGGACAATACATGTTTACGTGTTTTTGTGTGGTATTGACTATTTCAGTGACGATTCTGCACGAATGGGATCGTGAATTCAGTGCGGCCTGTGCCATATATTGCTTCACGAAATTTGTGTGGGAAAACATGAAAGCGTGATTTTTGTGTGGCAAATGTGTTGTAAAACAATATGAAATGTAAATAGTATTGTACCGTGCAAGTGTTAAGTTGAATAGTGTGGAACGAAACCGTCGTAACTGGCAAAAATATGACATCCGGAAATGACAGACTATGTTTCAGTAATGCTCAGATTTAAGAGCAATTGTTCATATTATCGGACGTTTTTAATTAATATGTAAAATGTTGCTTTTGCGTAAGTACCTAATATTATCTAAATGTTATTAAACCCAAAAATATTATTAAAGTATAATATATGAAAATGTAGGCTATATATTTCAGTGGTAGAAATATTCACAGCTAAGTGCTATATCCGAAAACATCTCAATCGTCCGGATATAGGGCCCCATACCCTATATATTTAAAATATGCGTCATACTTCACTATTTTAGTAAATTCGTTTTCAATTTTACCTTTTGATCATTTGTATGTAACAAAGAGCTGAAGTACCGACAGCAACTATAAATGTGCATTAATCAGCTTACCTCCTTGAATAAACAACGGATACTAGTGCGGGGAAGGAATGGTGAGGGCAGTAGATTATGCCTAAGTAAGACTAACTACGTCCGCCTCTGTGGTGTAGTGGTTATTGTGATTAGCTGCCACCCTGGAGGTGCGGGTTTGATTCCCGTCTCTGCCACGAAATTTGAAAAGTGATACGAGGGCTGGAACGGGCTCCACTCAGCCTCGGGAGGTCAACTGAGCAGAGATGAGTTCGATTCCCATCTCAGCCATCCTGGAAGGGGTTTTCCGTGGTTTCTCACTTCTCCTCCAGACAAATGCCGGGATGGTACCTAATTTAAGGCCACGGTCGCTTCCTTCCCTCTTCCTTGCCTGTCCCATCCAATCTTCCCATCCCTCCACAAGCCCCTGTTCGCATAGCAGGTGAGGCCGCCTGGGCAAGATACTTGTCCTTCTCCCCAGTTGTATCCCCGGACCCAATATCTCACGCTCCAGGACACTGCCTTTGAGGTGGTAGATGTGGGATCCCTCGGTGAATCCGAGGGAAAAACCAACCGTGGAGGGTAAGGAGATTAAGGAAGATAGAATTTGTGCAACCGTACAAGGAATGGTTGGAGTCACTGATACTTTTAACCTAAGCCGATAAACCACTTGATAATTGGAAGAAACGAAACCAAGTAACATTTGAACATTTTTGAGATATGCCCACTTGTGAGCGCATGAAACTCGTTCAGTGTGTTAATTAAATTGAAACCATAATCACCTAGGCCAGGTATTGCGTGTCACCTAGTGACTACTTTGGTGCATGCCACATGGACGTAACATTTTATACACCGAAACCGTCAAACTAGTACAGATACGAAGAACATGTACCTTACAGCAAGAGGTGCACGCACAGGCCAGGGACAGGTATTGCATATGCTAGGGACTGACGGCTGCAAGTGAAGCCACGCAATAGCTTACTTGGAACAGGTGCGATCGGAGATATGATAGTGGACAATGCTCCAGGGTACAAGGGTTCGTATCATACACAAGAATATTTTTGCACTTAACAGTTTTCATTAACTGATTTAGTTTTGTCCCGAAAAGGGCCGTTGGTATCATGGCACAGTGTCTGAAGCTGGGCTGGACGAGGTTGAGGAGGTAATGGTCTGCGGCAAGGACACAGGCAACCAGTTAGCTACGTCGTACATGTTCCAACCTTCGTAAGACACTGGTAGGGCAAAGTGCGCCCCAGGGGAACGATAAGAAGGTGCGATGGCAGGTAGGCATGTAGCTCCGCGATATCCCTTCTTTCCAGGCAAGTCATAACAAAACATGAAACTTATTAACTGCCTCGTCATATATTCCAGCAATGGGTATGTGAATATGTTACTCACATATGAAGAAACTGGACACAATGCATACCAGGCAAAACGCCTGTATAAAGAATGCTATCCGAATAGACGACAACCGAAAAACATGGCATTTAGGAGTGTGGAAAGAGGTTTGCGGGCATTTTTGGTCCATGGGAAGAACACGGCCAGTTCGAGATCATCCCGTGACTTCTGCTCGCAATGAAGAGGTCGTCTTGGACGATGTACGACATAATCCTCACACTAGCACACGGGCCATTGCACAGGAGACGAACATCAGCCGATCATCTGTTATGCGGGTATTGAGTACCCAGCGGCTCACCTGTACCATCTGTAGTTACATCAGGTCTTCCATGGTAATTATTTCGAAGAGAGGGTGGCACTCTCTCAATGGACCCTACAGTATGTGGTTACTGATCCTCCTTTTTAGCGACCATGTTCTTTAAGGATGAAGCGCGAAACGTTTGTCGCCTTGATACGCACTACTGGAGTGTGGAAATTCCCCACTGTGTACGACAGGAAGCCTTCCAAAGGCACTGTGGCGTGAACGTATGGTGTCGCATCGTGGGTGATCATCTCATTCGTCCCCATATCTTCGCGGGCCGTCTGACGAGAGAACGCTATCTGCAGTTTCTCCAAGATGAAATACCACCACTTCTTGACCGCTGCGTTGGTGGTCGTCCGGAACCAACTCCGTGCAACGTATCCTGATAAATAGATAGGAAGGCAAGGACCTGATCTCTGGCCCGCCATGTCACCCGATCCTATGCCCCTGAATATTTTACTGTCGGGACATGTAAAGAAACAGGTGTATGCATAGGAGATGGCCAATCCTGGTCACCTTAGAGAGATCAACACCGAGGCATGTGGATTCATTACGCCGGAGATGTTGCAACGTGCCAGACGTTCCTAACATCACCGTGCACAGCTCTGTATCGACCACGGAAGTCATCAAATTGAGCAGATGCTGAGTTAAACGACGTAGGTAACTGAAATCTTCTCACACGTTTTCTGGCCTCACCCAACCCAGCTCCACACCATATGCCACGATACCAGCGTCCCTTTTGAGGGCGAAATAAAAATATAAGTATGTGGAATCTATTAAATACGCAACCTAGCCACATCCGAGGGAATCCATGGTATAAGTAAATTACTTGTATCGGATTCGCGCCTTCATAACTTCGAGCACTGTTCACCATCACACCTCCGACCGCGCCCCTGCCAAGTGAGCTATTGCGGGGCTTGACATGTATGCGGGCAGTTTGCAGCCTATTACAATATCTTCTCGTGGTTTGTGCGTGCACCTCCTGCTTTAACAGTGTTGCAGTGAGTTAGAATGACGTCTCCATTGTCGGGAACATTTTCGTACCTACCGGCCATCGCTTGTCGTTATCTTTATAACGGGGCACACTTTGCCCTAATAGTGACCTATGAAGTTTGGAACACGAACGACGTAGCTAACTGGTTGCCTGTGTCCTAGCCATAGACCATCACCTCCTCATCCTCGTCCAACCCAGCTCCATACCATTTACCACGATACCAGCGGCCCTTTTCAGGTTCAAACAAACAAATCAGTCTGTGAAAACTACTAAGTATGCACCATGCCACATCCCAAGTAATTGGGGTAAAAATGTACTTGCGTAGGAAGTGAAACTCCGTGCACTCGAGCACTGTCCAGCGTCACATCTCTGACTGCACCCCTATCAAGTGACCTATTGTGAGGCTTGGCGTGCAACGGACAGTTCTCAGCCCATATAATACCTCTTCCTGGTCTGTGTGTGCAGGTCCTGTGGTAAGGTACGTGTTCATCGCATATGTGCTCGTTTTACGAATTCATTCGGTGTACCCATAATGAAATGTTAATGGCGCTCACGATTCCTGCCCATTTCTAGCCCGTAACCACACACTTCATTATATTATCCCAGTTAAGGAAGAGGGTCTGCCTGCTGTCATTTCTGGATGGATGCAGTACTTTTGCATCCATCTCTTGGCACAGGCCAGAGTAAAGTGTAGCTTCCACCAAAGTCCCAGTCAACATCCATGGCTGTGACAATATGGAAGTTGCTGGGGTATGGGTAGTGCTGAATAATGACATTCAGAGCACGACTAGTGCATCTGAGCGTTATGAATGGTGCTGCTCTGAGGGTCAGCTGTGCTACAATAGTACATTTTGACCCAGTGAGGAAAGCAATGGCAAATTACCTCACTCCTCATCTTGCCTAGTACGCCTCATGTTGGTGCTTCCATTGGTTTTTGGGGTTTCCTGATGACCGCATAACCTTTGGTGGTGCAATTTGAGGATCCAACCAGCCTCTGGGCTGATGACATAACGGACAGGTAAGGGAGAGGGACCCATGTATTTCAGAATTGTGATATGCGCGGCGGGTTGCATGGCACCACGTCCCAAGGGGTGAGGGGACAACCCAGTATACGTCTGGTGGGTTAATCTTAAGCTTCGTATATTGCATGTACCGGTAAAAGATACATAGGACGAAAACTTAGATTCTAGCTAAATTCGGTGGTGCAGTATGGCAATAATGCAACACGCATGGGTTCGGCATTCGAGCGTGATAACAGTGACAGGTGCGGCCGACGATGGCTTCGCTCACCCACGTTGTCAGTCAGTGAAGTTGGACTCGTGTGTGGTAGTCAGTTGCATGTATTTATTCTTCGTGTGTAACTGTTTTCAGGTAGTATTGTGTACGGACGTCACATGCTGGTTTCCGGTGTCGAGAAAACAGGAAGGGGCCGATGACCTTCGATGTTAGGCCCCTTCAAATAACAAGCATCATCATCATCATCAAGCATCATCAGAAAACAGAAACATAAAAGGTAGTGGACGGATTTTTTATGAACAGTGGATAAAGATGTTCGGAGTGATAATATAAATTATAAATATTTGTGTCGCCTATGTTCGGGAACGTTTGTACCCCGCACATGTAATATGTAATGTAAAGTCTCATTTCGAGGCGAAGCTAACAAATGTTCTCTCCATGATATATGGAGGAAGAATAAACATTTCATAACAGGTCTGCAATATACAACAATTGAGTTTTTTTATTATCCTTTAGGCCAAATAATTTCAGTGGATCTAGTTTCAATCTGTCTCACTTCGTAACACGGCATGGGAAACCGCTTTCCGAGTTCTTTCAGAAGGCTGTCTAGTGGGTTTTTCAAGCTGTAGACACTGATGTGAATAAGAAACTTCAAAAAAAAAAAAAAGAGGAACACACGGCAGATACTTCAGCGAAAACTTGATGTGTACACCAGGTATGATGAAATAAAGACGCTTAAGTACTTTCCTATACATAAAGAAAACTTAAATTGATGTCAAATTTCGCTGATCAATAAACTTTCCATGAGATACAGAATGTAAGAAGTATGTGGACGTCTCACAAAATTTAAAACAAATAATCTCCACACGATTTTCCCAATTTAGAGATTTGGAGAAAACATTGTAGTTTATTTCAAAACCTCATTTTGCACAAATGAGTGATCTTGAGGTGCTTTTCTTTAATGGCTGGATACTGACCTTTTAAGAAGGATTTGATAGAATTTTGAGACAGGAGTACATGGGTGAACAAACTCGTACAACTTGGTTAAGCATTGAAACAATGTAGGGACTGTGTGAGTGTGAGTGTGCGCTGTTGTTGCTGAATACTCTCTCCAGATGCCACAGAAGTTGATACCTGAACAGTACAATAGCCTTCCACATGTCTTAGGCCATGAAGAAACTACTTGTTACCGTGCTACTTAGTTTGTGTTATCATTCGTCTAAGAGCAGCTCTTTCCTGCAGTTTTATGAACTTTAGGAAGTCAGCAGTCAGAAAATTGGTTCAGACCGAAGTACATCTTGTGTGTTATTGAGGAAACGTTAAGTGCGGACATTATCCAGTATTCGGGAGATAGTGGGTTCGAACCCCACTGTCGGCAGCCCTGAAGGTGGTTTTCCGTGGTTTTCCATTTTCACACCAGGCAAATGATGGGGCTGTAACTTAATTAAGGCCACGGTCTCTTCCTTCCCACTCCTAGCCCCTTCCTATCCCATCGTCGACGTAAGAACAACCTGTATCAGTGCGACGTAAAGCAAATTGAAAAAATACACGCACATACCCTACACTCCCTCTTTCTTGAATATGTGTGTGTGTGTGTGTGTGTGTGTGTGTGTGATCCGCAATTGTGCCAAAACATAACAATGTGGAAACGCCTGCGTGACTGCAGATGTTATACAAAACTGGTCGCTGACAACATGTGTATTATTGTGTGTATTATTATACAGGGTTATTCACCTAACATGTTACACGGAAATAACTTTTTTTCTTGCTAGTTGCTTTACGTCGCACCGACACAGATAGGTCTTATGGCGACGATGGGACAGGAAAGGCCTAGGAGTTGGAAGGAAGCGGCCATGGCCTTAATTAAGGTACAGCCCCAGCATTTGCCTGGTGTGGAAATGGGAAACCACGGAAAACCATCTTCAGGGCTGCCGATCGTGGGGCTCGAACCCACGATCTCCCGGATGCAAGCTCACAGCCGCGCGCCTCTACGCGGACGGCCAACTCGCTCGGTCGGAAATAACTTCTAAACCATTAAAGATATCGGCATTCTGTTTTCATATTCAAAAATGGTACCCAGGTCCTTGTAAAATAACGTGCTACTTAGTCTCATGGGGTGATTAATAACCGAGATATTGATACTAAATCCATATTTGTAAATGGAATGGCACAAATTCATACAGCTGACTTAAAAGGTCATCTGCGTACAAGTTCAAATATGTAATTATTTTCAAAATCGGACAATTACTTTTTGAGATATAAGTAAGGACAGCATGTGCTGTTTAGCATGCCACATCAGACGGCGTGAAGTCGGGCAAGCACATATTGAGGCGCAAGCAGTTTCCTGGGAGTGAGTTCAGCCACCGAACGGATACCAGGCATGTAAGCACCTCGTACACATGTGATGGGTTTGCAAAGTGTGCATGACAGACGAACACATGTCAAGACGGAAAGGGTTGATGTGTTTAACCCTCAAGCACACGCGCCAGATCTTAGGACGCAGACACACGCGTGGGGGTGCTTTCCACCCCACATATCATTGTATTGTAAAATATGAATTACTGCATTAATTGGAGATTTTAAGATTGATTATGTAAGAATGACTCTTTCTGCGGGGATCCAGCCAGAAATGTACAAGAGCGGGGAGAGCACAGAACAGTTATTTGTACCTTTCACTAGGAAATAAAATGACCTGGGGTGGATTCCACCTCATACGCGTGTGTTTGAGGGTTAAAAGGAATAGAATAAGTACTTTGCCTTGAAAGGAACATAACGAAAGCTATAATTGTCACTGGTTTTAGTGTATAGTTCATACTACTCTATGAGTTGAGAAATAAAAATAACACAAAACACCGGAAGACCTCCTTCTAGAAAAGCAAATGGTCAGAGCTGATAGTGGTGAGATGGCAGCAACACTATTATTTATGTTTTATTTTACACGCATTAATCTCCGCAGAGCTCCAGCGCGACTATAGTAGCGTGCATTCGGGAGAGCGTAGGTTCGAGTCCTGCCTCGCCCAACCTGAAAGTGATTTTCATGGTGTCCCTTGTTCAACACCAGGCAAATACCGGATAGATACCTTCGTGATAGGCCACGGCCGACTTCCTTTCCAAATCCATCCCATTCCCATCCGTGAGAAAAAACGCTAAACTGAGCGCAACCTATTACATGTCAAAACAAAACAATACAACTTTAATCTACCTTCCTCGTTGTGTGTTCGTCACTCATACAATAACGTTGCACACCCGGGGTATGTTACGGTACATCACATTATGTTTACAGTACATGCCTGGTATCCGTTCTGTGGCTAGAATCAAGGCCAGGGAGCAGCTTGCGCCTCAATATGTCCTTGCCCGACTCACGCCGTCTAATGCGGCAGCAAAACCGCGCATGCTGTTTTTATTTACATCTCAAAAAGTAATTGTCCGATTTTGAAAATACTTACATATTTGAACTTGTACGCAGTTGATCTTTTAGGCCAGCTGTATGAATTTGTGCCGTTCCCTTTAAAATATGGAGTTAGTATCAATATCTCGGTTATTAATCACCCCATGAGACTAAGTAGCACGTTATTTTACAAGGACCTGAGTACCATTTACGAATATGACAACAGAATGCCGATATCTTTAATGGTTTAGAAGTTATGTCTGTGTAACATGTTAGGTGAATAAACCTGTATATAAAATAAGAGTTTTGTCTGTACATTGCTCAGAATTTGAAAAGGATGGTATTTCTGTATCGGTCATGTCCACAGTAACAAGGAAATGCACTTTTTACTTTTCCGTTATTTCTGTCTGTCTGTCTGTCTGTCTGTCTGTCTGTCTGTCTGTCTGTCTGTCTGTCGGTCTGTATGAATGTATGTATGTATGTACACGCATCACTAGAAAACGGCAAATTATAATTTAATAAACATCGGTATGCATAGTCGGAGAATAAGCCGCTACAATCCAAGCCATTAATAATTTTAATCTCGCTCATAGAAATGGTAGTTTAGGGGAAGGCCTAACATTTAATTTTCATATATTTACGTTATTACAAGTCCTATCTTAATAAAAATTGGTATGCAAAGTCGGGGAATAAGTCGCTACAACCTAGTCTATAAATAATTGTATTTGCGCTGAGTGAGATGGTAGTTTAAGGGAAGGCCTAAAATTTAATTCTTAAATATTTACGTAATTAGTGGTCGTATCTCATTGGAAACTGGTATACAAAGTCGGAGAATGATCATCTATAATCTAGGCTATACCTTATTTTATTCACGCGGAACGAAATGGTAGTTTAGAGGAAGGCCTAAAATTTAATTTTCAAATATTTATATTATTAGTGATCGTATCTCTAAATACAACATAACCAAAGTTTTATAGAATAAAAGTTTCGACCATTTATGTCATATACATTTCTACCGTACCGGCTACGATAACACAGATATTTATGAATTTGTATTTTTGTTGCTAAGTCCATAACGACGCCGAGCCACGAGAAAATGTGTTGACAGAATTTAATGAAAATCAGTATAGAGAGTCGGGGAATAAGAAACTACAGTCTAAGATATAAATAATTTTAATCACCCTGGTTGTTTAGGGGAAGGCGCCTAAATTTTAATTTATAAATACCTATATTTTTGGTCCTATCGAAAAGTGCTAGATATCAAAAGTTACAGAGAACACAATTTCCGATAATTTGTGTTTTATTCAGTTTTACTGTACCGACTATGATGAGTGGTATTTCAGAGTCGGAAGAAAACTAAATGTGAAGGCCTACAATATCGAAGGCGCGTAACATTGATCAAGAATAACATTATATTGACCATTGTTTGTGTGATGTTATTTGTCCCTTATGCTGCCTCTCAACTGCTGCGTACCGAGTACAAAAGCCTGACTGAATATTGGCGGGAAATAGCCGAGGAGTTAGAAAACTTTCTTCTTTAGCATGTCATTCCTCTGGTCCAGACATTTTCTAATAGAGCTGGTACGTAACAAACTGTTTCTTCATAGTACGGTATTCCAGTTATTCGATCCCTACTCTGACGCGCTGTTTGAATGAGCAGTGTGCATACTTAAGGCAGAGGCTGACTTAGTTGTAGTAGTAGTAGTAGTAGTAGTAGTAGTAGTAGTAGTAGTAGTAGTAGTATGACCTGGTCTAGAATAACAATTTAGACCTATTCCATATTATAGCACCACAATTCACTTACTCATTTAACTAAAAATTCAAGCATGAAAAGAGCCGTTTCTTAAGAAAAGTTTCTTCCTATTCACTTTCATTAAATTCTACATTCATTTTATTCCAAATTATCAGTGAAGAGGGGGTTTCTCCTCTGGCTTGGAGGAAAAATTTGCCTCCAAGTCAGATAGATTTTTTCCGCCGCCAGTGTAGTGAATTGAAATTTTCCGACTCATCGGGTACTCCTAGGAAATTGATTAGTAAAAGGGCATAGATATGCCCTGGGAGTCTCCACTATTCGACCCTTTCCCCCCCGAAAAAGCGAAGAATGTTCACGAATCACGGCTGTCTGCGGCTTGGTCATTCTAGCTCTGGAAATGTGGATTGTTAGATCGGCAGTGTAGTCCTGTCCTTTAAAAGTGAGAAAATGTGTGATGTTTCATTTGATTGAGTATTTCATATGAAAGCATTGCTTTGAGTCGCGCCATTCCTACTGACGTCATTGTAACATATGTTCATTTCAGTTGGGTACACCACTAAGACAGTCTTTCTGAGGATATAAAAAGGCAGGTGGAGAGTGAGTGTCTAAAATTATAATGAAAACTCCCCATCCTGATTGTGACTGGTGGTAGGCAAGCGGGTCTACCGATAAGTGAAAATTCCCTAACTCAGTCTTCATATGGGAAAAGATGTTTGGTGACTTCCCCGTCGCGTTTCTAGGGTAACGTTAAGTGCTATGCAATTAAATACAATCTTGCTCACAACGGGTACACTAGAATTCCGTATGCAATGCAGAATTCCGTAGCAAAGCACGGGTACATCAGCTATTGAAGTATAAAATTGGCTTCGCTCATAAGATACAGGTATGAATCTCAGCAGCTTCATTTTCAGGTATGATAACCTAATCTGAAGTAATGTCTCGAATATTTACGGCACATCTGTAGAGGATTCTCCAAGGTATTTCCGAAATTTTCTTAGGAATATTCTCGTAGTAACAGTCAAACACAGTTGTGTGGATATCACGATCGTGTATCAGTTGAATTTTGAGTGGTATTCCTCGGTGTTGACCACTAGATCAGTGGTCATAGAATTACTCATGAAAACAAACTGTGAATGTTAATGCAGCCTGTTACCTTCCCGTCATACAAGGGCAATGTCAAAAGCCTTCCGTCATGTATCTGTTCATTTCTGATGTAATAACCTCCGAAACTTTGAAGGAAATCGCTAGCCCTATGTCTGTCTCTCCCCCACAACCTCTTAGCTCCAGAATTTACTTCTGAACGACAACGGGGGTGAAGGAGTGTTGTGTTCGTGCAAAAATTTCGATATCCGTCTTATGACGGATCCTGAAGTTCCATAAACCCAAGACGCCAATAAAGAAATTTTATTGCATTATAGCTGTGATTGAAGACGTAGTGGAGGCACCTTTTGAGACATTTCAAGGGATTTTTTGACGGTAGATTCCCTCTCAAAATACATTATATTATTCGTCCAAGCTGACTGAATAAAAATATTGAGGAGTGTAACGTTGGTTCCTATCATCATTTTAACTGTCCCGTTCTCCTTTATCCCGGATTATGATTTCATTTTTTCTTGAGGACCATGTATAATACGACAATAGTGTTATTCAGAAAGGGATGAAAATTCCCACAGGCCACTAATATAGAAAATCTCTTTGCAACAAAACATTGTGTCCAATGGAGTACTTAAGTATGTTGTTTTCAAACCTTCTTAGTATATATTCTAAGCAGTGAATTTACCTCATAATACTAAATCCATTAAATAAAGTCAAGCTGAAATATCCGATTAATAATTCCTGCCTCGAGTGTGCCTACACTCACTAGAATTCCATGCTACTCCGTTCATATAATTGGTTGTTGCCATGAAATATTATTCATTTGATAACAAAGAGAACAAGCAGCAATTACGATTACGGTACTAAAAGTTTCAACTAGAAAATAAATACTGCAGCGCAGGTCAGCTAGCACACGCGCATTGATTCTCACGCAAAACTGATGCATAAAAAAGGAAATATGATTAAATGATGAGTACAGTTTAGAACACCAAGAAAATAATTACCTATTATTTTTCATTATTATTTCTAACATAAATAGGAATGAGAATGTATTATAAAACTATCCCAACTCACGAACTAGATAGCGTTTACTTTCTCACTATTAGGAATTTGACACTGAATGTTATGACTAATATTCAATTAGACAGATGGCTGTGTAATTCTGTGAATATATTCCTATATATTTTGAATACATTTACCTTCTGCTCAAGGTTTATCTCACTAAAATACCTCAACTTCCGAAATTCATATTTCCTCTTATTTAGTCATGGAATCTCAGCATACATCTCAACATCATCTCAATCGCGCCACTGTACAATTACTTCATTTATCAAATTCACTTCCTACTTTCACTTCCATGAAATTCCTCAGTCCACCCAAACACCTTCACACAAATATTTTCCTTCTACTAGTGTTATTACTGCAAAAACACAGGTAGGTTTTTAATGACACTAGGACCTGAAAGGTTTTGGCAGGCGGTGATAATGAATGTACAGTCTCAGAATGTATCTGACGTTGAGGTGACAATCTGAACCAGAGAAAATTTTACTCACGTCTGCTGGCGGTGGGTTTCGAATTCACTGTCTCCCTAACGCAAGTATGGAGCCATCGACTAACTACATCCTTCTATAGAAGAAACTAAATCACCAACTGTTTTTCTGAACCCGAGTTGGTGGATTTGTTTCCAGATCAATTTGGTGCTATTTGAGCGTACTCAGATACGCCAGTCTTGTATCGAATCATATTTACTGACATGTTATAGAACTCCAACGGGTCGAAATTCCGGAAGCTTGATGTCTCCCTAAGCCGTAAAATTAGTTAGTGGGATGTGTAAACTATAGCATTACTATTATTATTATTATTATTATAAATGTAGACAATGAAAGCAACACTACCATCGGTCTCAAGTAACTACTATTAAAGCAGTGAACCTATCTCCACAAGTTATCGCCCATGAAAGTCGTTGGAGCAGTGAAAGGTGAAGGCTTCCACAATATATAAACTGGGCACTGAGTATGATAGAATGGGTAACTCGAAGCCCGGCCCTCTTTGTTCCCAGGAATTAACCTGGTACTCATTTTTTTCTTAAGCTGTGTGAACCTCAGGGTCATCTGCCTCTTCAGAAGTGGAAGTCTTTTTTCTACATATCTCGACTTCCCGACGCCCAATCGGAGCTACGTCCTTCTAGGTGAATAGAGAATCCCTTTACGGTCTTGGAGGAGGCAACCCACTTCAAAGCCAAGAAGAGATTACTCAGTTTTGAGAGTCGAGTTCTGCCTGTCATTGCAATTAAATGTGCATGCAATTTTGTGTAGGCTGCTAGTGATATACATTCTCCATGACATATTTGATGAATATTTAATTCGCATTATTATTATTATTATTATTATTATTAGTTCATTCAGCTTATATTTAGTTGACCGATTACGATCCTGATTGAATAAGATTGCAATCAATAACAATTACGTTAATGAAATTCCAACGTAATTAATCGAAACATTCCTCTAATCTGGGAAGTAAGTCGAATTTAATGTATGCTTTTTCTTCTCTTTTGCAATACGAGCATCTTTGAAGCCGAACGTCTCCATTTGAAAGCAGATAGCATGAAATACGTCCTAAACCTTGACAGGATTTGTATCATTTCCATGGAATGAGGGAAAGGGGGATTCATATGATATATACCTATACATATACAGTCCCATCTCGATAACATCTCAATTGATTTCAGCTTTCTACTTCATCGTTGAGTATGCTTTTAAGGAAGGGCCTGCTCTTACAATGAGTGAATTTAGAGCGTGTTATGGGCGTCGTACCTGTGAGTTTATATTCAGGAGATGGTGGGTTTGAATATCACCCATAGCAGCTTTGAAGATGGATTTAAACCAGGTAAATACTTGGACTGTACTTTAATTAAGACCACGGTCGCTTCCTTCCCACAATTTACTATTTAATTCTTAAATATCTACGCTATTTGTTGACCTATCGATAAATGCTAAATAACAAACTTCATAGATCACTTTCGTTTCCCATCGTTGCCGAAAACTTAATCTAAGAACGACGTTGAAATCCCCAACCAAAGAAGAATGAACAGGGTTCTGTATGGAACTTTGACCACCAGGTTTCTTCTTCTTAAGGACAACTGAAGAGTGAGTTTACCATGAAACGATACTCTATGGATCACTTTCGTAACCTTTAAGGTATTCATTCCCATATTTGAAATTAATTTCAATTTCACAACTTTAAAATTCATGACCATGTTGACTGATAAACAGAAGATTCGATGAAGAGAGGTAACCAGAATTATTAAGCGAAACAGGTGAGAATACTGACGAAGAAATGTTCGTAATGAAAATATAATGTTGAGGAATATTTGTTTGATGCTGAAGTGTCAATCGATGGAAAAACTCTCAACAATATCTCGTTACATTTAAAGTTACTTGCCTTCTGCTTCTATAGGTGCTTCAGTAATTAAATATATTAATTAAAGACGCCAATTTGGTCCTGACTTCCTTGTATAATGATCAGATAGTATTCCAATTTTCTGCTTCAACTAGAAATCACTTTAATCTAAAACATAAAACCGACCATATTATCTCATCCTAAACTATTTGCTATATACAGCACGGAGCACAAAAAAGTACTCTGAGTATGGTCTGCCATCTATTTGTCAAAGGAATACTTTGTCACTGAAAGGAAATAATGGAAGCGCTGATGGGAGCAAGATGAAAGCGTCATCTGCCAGGGATGGATGGTTGTAGGATAAGGTAATACTTCATACTTCCTTCTTATTCCTTTCAGCAAAGCTTAAAATTCAGCCACAATACCCTGGCTACATGCTCTTCAGAAACCAAGATATTCTTTGTATTAAAAGAACACAAAGTACAGAACATTTGCCGTACGTGGTATTGACGTTAGGCGCTAGATATCACGATATTTAAAACCAGGTAACGTTATGAGAAGGAGAGAAAGAGACAGGTTGCTGATCTATCAACACATTTAAAATAAGAGTTTCGTACGTACATTGCTCAGAATCAAATAAAAATGATATTTCTCTATCGGTCGTGTCCACAGTAACAAGAAAATTCGATCTTTGGTTTTCCGTCCTCTCCGTCTGTCTACTGTCTCTATGCATGTATGTATGTATGTATGTATGTATGTATGTATGTATGTATGTATGTATGTATGTATGTATGTATGTACGCACATCACGACAAAATACTGAATGGAATTTGATGAAAATAGGTGTGTAAATTTTGGGTATTAGTAACTTCAGTTTAGGCTATAACTAAGTTTATACACGCTGAATAAAATGGTAGTTTAGGGGAAGGCTTAAATTGAATCCATATATATAAAATAACATGTCCTGACTGACTGACTGACTGACTGACTGACTGACTGACTGACTGACTGACTGACTGACTGACTGACTGACTGACTGACTCATCATCGCGGAGCCAGTACTACTGGACATAAAGAAATGAAACTTCGGGGATACATTTATATTAGGGCGTAGGTGCTCACTAAGGGAGGATTTTTGGATGTTCCATCTCTAAGGGGGTGAAAAGGAGGGTGGATTTTTAAAGTGAGGATATTTATATCTCAAGAACTTAAAAGTTTACAGACGTAAAAATTGGTATTTGGAATATTCTTCAAAAATAAAGAAACACGTATTTTTTGTTTCCAGAAAATCTCACTGGGGGGATGAAAAAGGGGGGAAAATGAGTTGAACACCTATTATGAGGAGGCTTATATCTCAAAAACTGAAGATGTTACAGATATGAAAATTGGTATTTAGAATCTCCTTTGAAAGTAAAGGAAAACGTATTTTTGTGTTTTCGGATAAGCCGATGAATACGAGGTGAACAGGAATGACAAACAGGGTGGTTATTTAAAAGGAATATATCTGCAAATTATCTCAGACACGTAATATATTACAGATTTTAAAACTGGCATTTGGAATTTCCTGTAAAAGTAAAGGAATATAATATTTTTTCGGAAAATCCACTTAAGGGGAACTTAAAAAGGGGTGAATACTTAAAATTAGCATATCTACAGTATATCTCAAAAACTTAACATGTTGCAGGGGTGAAAATTGGTATTTGGAATCTCCATTAAAAATAAGGAAACACGTACTTTTCGGTTTTAGGAAAAAACACTTAACGGGCTGGGGGGGGGTTCAGGAATTGAAAATTACTTGAATTATTTGTATGATAATGTATGTATATATACCAAAACAGTAAAGGTGTTCCAAATGTGAAAACTGGTATTTGGAGTCTTCTTTAAAAATAATGAAACACGCATTTGGTGGGAGGGGAGTGGAATCAATTTGGTAGGATGGATGAGAACGGAGATGAACTCCTTTTACTCCTTTTGGATTCCAAACTGAAGATGTTATAATCGTGTTAATTGGTATTTGGAAGCTCTTTTAAAGAAATGGGTACTGTTTGATTTAGAAAATTCACTTGGGTGGGGAGTGTGAAGTGAAGTAAAAAAATATTTCTTTTCTGTAGAAACTTTTATCTCAAAACTGAAGGTTGCAGACGCTGAAATTGGTATACGGAATCTCCTTTAAAAATGAAGGAGCACGCATTCCTTGGGTGGGGGCAAAGCAACTTAACGGGCGGAGGTGGAGTGAAAAAGGAGTTGCATTCTTTTCATTTGGGTACCTATATCTCAAAAATTGAAGATGTTACAGATAGGAAAATTTGCATTTGGATTTTTCCTTCAAAGTAAAGAAACACGTAATCTTTTGTGTTTGGAAAAAACACTTAAGGGGGTGAATTAATTGAAAAATTAGTTGAATTCTTTGAATTCTATTGACGCTATTGTCGGTATGTTGACGGGTCTCTTTATTTGTTGGTTTGCATTTGTGACAAACCTTGTGTTTAACTTTTTACATACTGATATTCAAAGGTGTCATCAGAATCTGTCTCGAAAATGTTGATGTTTATATAGACATCATGTCGTGACTCACGTTTTTCTCAAATGACATTTCACGTGGTCCGAAAGCAACGATTCCGATGACGAATATTTGGTACAAGTCGATAGCCAACCAGGGAATGTTAACGACGAACTTATTGGTATTTAGTATTAAAGGAGGGCTTTTCAATATTGGAGAAGTGGTAACCGGAGTTCACATGCGTTTTCTTCGCAGAAACAAAAATCGCGTCGTGTCAAAACCAAAAGGAGGTGCATACTTTTGTGAAAATCGTGTTGATAACAGTGAAAAGCGCCGCGAAAAATTGGAGGCCATAACACGTACTGTCAGAAAAACATAGATTTTGCCCATCAAAATAATGAAATAATTCATGATGTGACCATCCAGCAGTGGGCTTTGCAAGTTGATCACAAGGAAAACGCGCGGGGTTTGATGCATTCCATACATAGATACGTATCTTTAAGTAGCGCATTGCTATTTGGCACGGAAAATAACATCCTTAACGACGAAAGAGAAGACCAGCATAGAAGTAGAAATCATAATGAGCAGCCGAAATATTCGTTGAAGAAGTTAAATCTGTTATAGAGTACTATGGCCCCGGAAACGGGTGTAACAGTGGTCAGAGTGGGTTCAGCCTGCAGATGTGTACTGGAGGAATATTGACTTTAAACGAGGAAACTCGGTTACTGCCACAGTGCAATCTGTGGAGTCCACCACACAGATACACCATGATGCCGGTAGTTGCTGCAAGTGGCGAACTTATGACTTTTGAATCAGTTTTACAGAGTCGAAAGGTGCGTTTAGTAAAACGGTGAAAAAGAACACGTTTTCGTAGGAAAATATGCGTGGGGTCTATACAAGTGAACGAATGGTTTAAAGATGTATTCAACCGAATACACCACCCCGTAAAGTTGCGCTCATTCCGGATTCCTTTTCTGGACATAAGTTTATACAAAATGAAGATACCGTACAGCTGTTGATGAACACTCCTGGTGCCACAGCTTACTGTCGATAGATGCATATGTGTTTAGGGTATGGAAAGTCTTTGCACGAAGATTATCTGGCATTGTTCGATTATTGAATTTGGATATCGTTTTGGCGCAGAGAAGCACCAATTTAAAAACTAAATCTCTTACATACCACCAACAGTCGTCCCCTCGTTTTCGTCCCATGTGGCAATACGCCTGGTACCGGAGCCAGTACTTGTCCGAAAACACGGAAGCCTTTTGAGCATCCTGTAGAACATCGCTTTGACAGAGGTGACTTAAAATGTTCCACTTGCACTTCGCTTCGTCGGGTGAAGTTAGTGTAGAATCGGTTTGTGTTTTCAACTTTTCTACCACGAGCATCATTGTTGCAGAAACTATAAGGGGTAACATGCTTTCGTTTATAACTTTCCTTGTTATGCTGATTACCCATTATTTTCAACATAACGAAATTATTCTATTACTTTTATTGATCCACAATCAATGCAGGAATTTTATTATTCCTCTTAATGCCGCTACATCACTTTCGCGGCGTGCTACGCGCAGCCAAGCGTGCCAACTCAAACATGAGAATTTTAACGCCTCCTCTACGCCGCATGGCTTAATTTCCGAGAGAATTGTTTTCGCCGTTGTGTTAACCCCACATCACATAGCGTGTGAGCAAAATTTAAGTAAGGTCCGCGATTCCCCGGTACACGCCTTTCTCTTCTTAGGTATGAATGTCCAAACGTACTATTATTTCCAATACACTACATATTCTCTATAATAGTGTCCATTTCCCCATCTCAGATGTCACAAGAATGAACTTAGCCTACCACAAGGTCGTTATTTCCATTCACAAACTAAATATTTGTACACAATATTTGCTTTCACAAAATCTCTTCCCTATTAACATCTCGTTAGAAAAGGTTAAAAAGTTAGTTTCAACGAAAGTAAAGCCTACACGTAACGGATTTTATAACAATATCTACGGTTTTCGCAGACGCTGAGACAGCAGAACTTCGTCCCGCAGGAGTTCAAGTAGCGGTAAATCCACCGACATGAGGAAGGCGTATTTTAGCTTAGGCCCTACTCATATACCACTGGATTGACGCGGGATCAAATCTTCCAATATCGGTTCAGAAAGTCAGTGCTCTGCCATCTGAACTACTCAGGGATACAACAAATAAACACATATCGTTTGAGTTGTGATCGCAAGTTAGTAGTAATGAGTTGTCTGCTACCAATGAGGTGGTCTTTTCAACAAATTTGAAGTATATTTATTCCTACATAGATTAAATATAGTGTCAGTAATTCTGGTGAGCTCAATACAGAAAAAGCCAGCGAAATTTCCAAATTTTCTGATTCCAAACAGTTGTAACCCTCCTACTACGTAAAAGCAGTAACAACACTGAAGAAAAATCTACAGTGCCCAATCACAGCCTTATTGATGAAACATGCTGGGCATATTAGAAGAATCCGTGGAGGGTACATGAATATAGTATAGTAACATTCAGTATCTTATTCTGACTTTAAAGATAAAGACGATCAATGTACAACATGCCTTATAACTTGCAGGAACTTGGATAAGACGGCCAATTATGGCCTAAGATGCTTACATATAAGACTAAATACAAGGAAAGTTCACCAAAATTTTGAAGACAAAAAACAACAAAATCCAAACTTCAAACATTAACAACGTTCCTAGGCCAGTAGAAATAAATAAAAAGATAATTCTTCAAAACTTCTTAATATATTTGTGGTATATTAATATATATTAATATATTAATATAATATATTCGTCCAGTTAAACTGCGCGCCTTCTATAACGCCATTTGTGTTATGCAACTTGAACTATTGTTATACATAATATTTGGATTTTTTACTGCTATATGTATCCAGCATCGGTTCTGTTGCTCCCCCTAGCTCATCGAACTCTAATTATTTAAGAAATTTGTATTGCGACCTAAGATTTTGTACATTGTTTTTTCATGTATGAAAGTAGCCAACACTCCTACAGCTTCCTTCTTCCTTAGTTATTAACCAATCAGTAATTTTTGTGTATATTTTCTCTAGCCAATTAAAATTGGGGGTGTGTACAGGCAACAAGCCTATATGTAAAGAGTTCAGGGAACTTTCCCTCAGAGATGCTGTGAAAGCAGGGCACATTAAGGCCGTATTCTCATCTTCATCGCTCCAGTTCAATGAGTGCGGCGTGTTATTCGGTGGCAGGGGCCATATGTTGTCGTTCGGAACGCCAAGCTAAACAAGGTAATGTCAGAACTTTCTTAAACCTTTGATAGGTCCAGCAGATAACTTGAGGGGAAGGAATCAAACCTCTTTCATTTTATGTAAAGTCCTAATTTAACGTTCTAAATATAGATTTTCGGCAAGTCTGAGGACTATGTTCAAATCCCGGCTGTGACACATGTAAACTAAGGAAACAAAGTGTGATTATCCTCTGTTGATTCCCGTTCAACTTGTATTGGGTGACTAAAATATTCGAAACCTCTACTTTCTTAACATAGTTTTGGCATTAACATTTCTCGTTTATTCACCCCTCTGCAGAATAGACTTAGCCTGTGCAACTTCAGGCCATAAGCCCATTTAGGGTTTTAAGAGATTTTTCTAAAGCGCCTCGCAGTTTGTTCATGGCCGATCGAGTTAATTCTTTTCTTTTTTACATGAAAGCCACTTAGAATGGGCACTCATAGACCCTGTTTAAATTGTAATTATTTATAGACCAATGTGTAACAAACTGTAGAGCAGGAGTGACCATAAAGTTTGTCAGGCATTTCCTTGTAAGAAACTTGTGCCTCTGAAAGGCTAGACTTTATTAACCTTTGGTGCTCAAACTCCTAGAAGATGTAAATGAGAGATTAGAGCAAACATGCTCTTATAAAACAGTGTACCTGCTCAGAGCTATAATACTCATCCCTCGCATATTGTGGTGATAATTCTCTCTAGTTCTTGTACCTGGTTTTTGGACTTATAGTCCGCTGTTGTTATCAGAGTTGACGAGCTCATTTCTATTTAACTGTTATTTCTTCCAAATCTTCTTTCGATCCAGTTTTAAAGTAAGAGGAGAAGGAATGAAGTAAGGTTTAAAAATTTAGTACTTCAACTCATGCCGTGGTCATTTCGTTGTCCATCCATTCACCCCGGCACCTTCTTACACTTCTGCGTTCCATGATATCCTGTAATAAGTGATAGTAGATCGTGGTTCAATGGCACTGGGTAGACCCCATTTTGACGGATTTTCTTGAAATTTGAAATTAGACCCTAGAAAATTTTATGTGAAAATTTTCGTTCATTATGACTGTACCTAGAGAGGTTTTTGCCGCTTTGTATTTTCGCAAGGAGGAACTCATTTATGAACTAGTTATTAGAAAGGTCCACTCTGGTGGCACGGTTGCAAGAGGTGCTTCTAGCCTCAAGATTATTTAGAGTTGCCTATTAGTATTCCTGTGTATGGAGGGAAGGAAGTTGGTGAAACCTTATCCACAATCACCCCTAACATTACTGAACTTGCTTCTGCTCTGAGATATTTTTGAAGGAAGTGAACCCTCCGGCAACCAACTTAAACGTGTTCAAGCTAGACCGTAGTAACCTTCCTAGTTATGCAATAGAGTGTGCAAACACAATATTATAGGTGAAACATGCTGGGCATGTTAGATCACTCCGTGGAGGGTACATAGATAGAGAAACATACCGGTAAAATGTTCGTTAAAGACAAGAGGAGCATGTTCCTAGAACCATATCTTATTGTGTCTTTCAAGAGAAAGACGAACAAAGTACAAAATGCCTCATAACTTTCTAAACATTTACAAGTACTAGGATACGACGAACATTTGTGGTCTAAAATGTTTACATGTCAGACTAAGTACAATGAATACCGGGCGAGTTGACCGTGAGGTTAGGAGCGCGCAGCTGTGAGCTCGCATCCGGGAGATAGTGGTTTCGAACCCCACTGTCGACAGCCCAGAAAATGGTTTTCCGTGGTTTCCATTTTCACACCCGGCAAATGCTGGGGATGTACCTTAATTAAAGGCAGCGGCCGCTTCCTTCCCATTCCTGCCCCATCGTCGCCATAAGACCTATCTGTGTCGGTGTGACGTAAAGCAATTGGCAAAAAAAGTACAACGAATGATCACCAAAATTTTGAATAAGGGCCCAAAATGCAAACATCTTTCGATGAACAACGTTCCTAGACCAGCAGAGTCTAATAACTTACAGAGCGAATTCTTCGAACGTCTTAAAATATTAACTAGGAAATCAACTTTAACAGGCCATGTATGTATAAAAACATTCCTTGATGACAGCATCCTACGAAGTTCAAGAGGAGCAGAATAAAGAGATCGGGAAGAAGTTTGGACCAGACCACGAGAACAGATCACGTCCTTAGAAAGAGTTTAGATAGCAACATAAACTGTATGTTTGAATAATATATAATACAATTAGCGGAATCTTATAAATAAAATTCTAGGGGATCCGTTGTCTGTAATGATATTTATTTCCCCAAATTTTATATATTTATCCGTTTCAGGTCAATTCAAGGTCATGTCAGTAGTTTTCACGTTTCGTGTATGTTTGTTTGTCAGTTTATTTATTCGCTTGTTTGTTCCATCATCAAGGTTAAACGGCTGAATGGATCTCAACCAATGTTCTTACTTAGAGTCTACTCACCCAGGAGCAGGTTTCAGTATGAACATCATTTAAAATCACTCTATAGACTGCGGATTTATAGGAAGACCAGAATTTTTTTTCAGTTTTCGCTCACACTATTGAATATATCTCGACCAAACTTCGCAATTAGAATCTACTAATCCAGGAGCAGGTTTTGATAAGCATAACATTTAAAAATTGCTGGATAGACTGGGGGTTTATAGCAAGATTAGAAGAGTTTCCCAATTTTCTCTTACACTATTGATTATATCTCGTCTAAGCTTCATGTTTGGAGTGCACTTATGCTAGCGCAGAAGGAAGGAACATTGTTTTAATATATTGAGCCCTTATTAAAGTGCTCATTTTATTGCTGTCCTATCATTTATTGAGAGTATATTGAAGATTCATTTTATTGAGTCTTGGTAACTTGGAGTGGCCAGAGCATACATTTCACAAATCGCAATACGAATAATAATAATAATAATAATAATAATAATAATAATAATAATAATAATAATAATAATAATAATAATAATAATAAAGTCAATAAAGGGTTAAAGGCAGACGAACTCCTACAATTTGAACTTGGAATGTGAGGTTGCAATAGAAGAACGACTAACCCACCATTAAATTTCCAACACATTATAACGCCCCCTTGTCGCTACAAACATAATTGATATATTTATATTCAAGCAAGCATAAAGATGACACTAAACAGAGTCGTAGGTCAGAACCCTTCTTGCATTTATACACTCGCATATTTCATGCAAATTACCTGGAAAATGTGATAGCATGTTGACATACCCTTTGGAAACCCGTCATCTAACTAAATCTATCCTTTCATTGAATTGAATTTTAATCCGTTTCAAATTTACATTTACCCCATTTACCTCAAGACGTTCATTGCGTCTCCTATTCAAGAAAAGAATGTACGAAGCACTGATTAAACAGAAAATATTTATCTTATAAATGATGCCAACCACTCAGCTATGCAATTATAATAAAAATGGCAAAGTGCGACTTCATGTAAATGGTCAGATACTTTACAAAATTTACATTTCAGTGTGAAATCTATTCTGTATCTTACTGAAACTTAGGACATAGTCCCGTGGAACAAAATATACTAAGTTTATAAATTTACATAGCAAAACCTAACCTAGCCACTGGGTTACATCAAAACACGTGCTCACACTCATGATTTCATAGAAAAGCTATTACTCATCGTATTTTGGATGTTCAGAGGAGAACGGAATTGTAGCTGAACTTCTGATAAATTTAGGCCCAAATTCACTCAAAAACACACGCGCTTTCGTCCGAAAATAACATTTTAACATGTCACAAAAAGCACGTGAATAGTGCAATGTTACTTCGCAGGTTCATCACATTTCACGTTACCACCACCACAACCCTTTGCTGGGTTGGAAGTGTAAGTTATTTCAGTAACTTTCTGGTTTGTCGCGAACGAAGCATGCCAACTTTGGAAATATTTCTGTCTTTTACTCGTGTATCAGAGCAGAGTCGGGCATTTTTGTTAAAATTTAATTTAACGAGCGCGGTGCGTTTGGGTATATGACCCGCGCTGCGTGGTTTTCAAATTCGAAAGATAGGATGGGGACATCTATTCTATTTTACATCTGATTTAACTAACTTTTGGAAGTGGGATTATTGTGGGAGGTTGTTGAAGAGGACCCATTTTCCTGATTTAAGCCTGCATCTTGTCTTTTGTGCGTAACTTCCCTCGGGTAGATTTGTGAGCTGAAGGTGATTAAGGGTTCGATTCCGTGTTTGGATTTTGCTGCACTATTATTCTTTTTGGGAGCTAAGTCTCCATTTTTATGTTATTCCGCCGTATGGTAGGCGAGGATGTTTGTGTGTATCTACCGAAGAGGGTTTGTGAGGCGGCCCTGCATTTATTGTTATCTTTGTTCCATGTCATTACGGTATTTTGTTGCATACCGGTTTTGATATCGCGACGTGCATACTTTTGAGTAGTTCCTTTTGTTATGACAGTGTTGAGGATATATATGTGTCAGATATTTCTTTTGATTTAGAGACCAACGTTGAATTTAGATGAAGTGGAAGTCCACTCTGTTTCCTTTTAATTGTGTGCCATGTAATTTAATCCAGCAACCAATATTGAATTTTGTCTAAACTCTAAGGTCCACTATGGTATTATTTGTTCCATACATTATATTCCACGAACCAACGTTTCGTATGTGGTGATTTGTTTTTAAAGTGTAAATCAGTTATTTTGGTACCTTCCCATCGAGATAGCATGAGTGAGATCTTCTTGAATGTGGCATGCTCCTGGCATGGAGATGGAAAATATGACAATGTGTGAAGCTCTTTGATCAGTGCATATTTGTTTCTTTTATTGTGATTTATGGTGTGTGCCCCGATCCACTATTAAATTTGATGTCTTGTTTTTTTGTTTCTCTAGTTGTAAATTGGTACGATGTGTTACCACTCAGTGTATAATTTGTGTACATCTAGGGTAGGTTATTTTCTCTCCAAACTGCATTAGAATACGTATTAACTTTAGGGACCCCACTGCGATGTTAAGTGCGCAGGCAAGGAAATAATCATCTGAAGTGGAAAGAGTTCACAAACCTGCCAGGCGCGTGGTGCGTGCACGCTAGCCAAATTTTCTGTTAAATGTTAAAGTTTACAACCTGTTTCCTGCGTAAATGTTAAATACGTGTGTCGGCGAACGATTGCTTATTAAAAAAATAAATATTTTCTCAAGGTGAACTCACTTTAAGATTGAGACAACCTTTGAACCATGTAATTTTTTGTCACACTTTGATTTTGAGTGGTCTATTTCCATATTTCTTGTTTATTTGAATACAACATTGTTTTCCTCATAACTGACATCATGCCTCAACTTACACTATTTATAGCCATTAGTTGACCTCGACTCGTCCATATTAGATACATGTTCCCCATCAAATCCAGGGTGTAAATGTAACTACGTTCGTACTTTGAGTTGTTCGAACTAAGCACGCCTGGGAGCGACTGATTAGTCCGGGGCAGATTACCTTGATGGTAGAAAAGGAACAATATTTAACTTGAAATAGCAGCAAAGTGATGGATCAACGCTTCTACTGGGATGCTACTCTACCACGTGTGCTCTGTGTCAAGCATCAGTAACACAACCCGCACGAGGCCACTAGACTTTATCGCTGTTTGAAATATTTTACCACATGACATCTTGGGATTGTGTAGGACTGCTTTATCTTTGTCTGGCTGGGTTCAGCATACCATAGGATTCCTGAGCTTGCTCGGTGATCAGTCGGGGGTCTTTTGAGCGACTATGGACTTTTCGAGTTCATCCAGTTTGTCCATATAAAATAAGGTTTAAAATAAAATAAACAATGATATACTATCAAGTGCTCAGTGTGTGGATTGTAAGGGTGAAGTAGTGAAAATTTCCAAACAATAGAACGTAAGGAAGTCCAGGATATAGAAGGAGAATGGGTGGTATATAGGGATGCTGTAGTAGAAAGAGAAAGGGAAGGTTTCTGTATAACTATGTGTAAAGATGGAAAAAAAGCAGGCACTTTTGTGGAATGATGAAATGTGGGCAACTAATAAACGTGAAAGGAAGGCGTATCACAAATAGCTCCAATTAAGGACAGTTACGACCCCAATTAGTGTATGGTTGCAATGTAGGAGACCCACGCCAGGACTACTTGGTTCAAGTGAAATTATACATGATGAAATAGAAAGTATGGTACATAATCTCCATTGGAATGCAGGGATGCAATGGCTTCGCATAGTAATATATAAAAAAGTAAGTAAATGAGATTAGTATGGAATGTTAGTAAGCTTCCATCTGATTAGAAGAAATCAGTAATTGCACTTATTTATAAGTAAGGGAACACGAGGTATACCAACAACCACCAAAGTATATCGTTGATCAATATACAAGGTGAGGTGTTCACTGGCATATTGGAAGGGATGATGTGGTCAATGGTTGAGAGAGTAAGTTGGATGAAAACTAGTGCTGTTTCAGGTCACAGAAGGAGTGTCAGGATCAGCTTCTCAATATGCGTTGAAAAACACTACGAGTAATACACAATTGTCTTTGTTTCATAGATCTTCCGTAGGCATGTGAGGCAGTACCGAGGGAAATGATGTTAGCCGTACGAGGAGATTATGTGATTAAGTGCAGATAATTAAAAGCAATAAAAGGCATTTATGTTGACAATTTGGTTGCAGTGAGAATTGATGGAATAATCAGTTCTTGGTTCAAGGTACTTACTGAAGTCAGACAAGGCTGTAATCTTTCAACTTTGTTGATCACAGTTTACATGAATTCATTTACAATTCTCACAAGAGCGTTTGGACGCACTGAGAGTATACGACGCTGTTATGATTGGTTCGTTTGTCGCATGTGGACGTTTAGCCATGAGCAGTCCCCTTGGTTCGGGCACCCGGTGGTAAGAAATCGCTACAGAGTTTAATTTCACTTCACAGCCGAAACCGTAGACAAATTGGAAAAATGTTAGACTTACATACATGTGCTGTATATAAGGGAGGGATTCATTTAAGTCGACAGGTAGTAAGCCGTTACGCTTATGCCGTCGACTTTGTCAAAATGCCAGATTCTGCTGATTTTCTGAAATCTAATGTCATGAAACTTGAGAAAAATATTTGTGAGGATGACACGATAATCTATATAAATAAAATTGTAGGGGGTCCGCTGTCTATAATTTCTTTTGTTTTGCCAATTTTTCAGATATTTATCCATTTTAGGTCAACTCAAGACCGAATCGGTGGTTTTTACGTTTCGTGTCTGTTTGTTTGTCTGTTTGTCAGTCTGTTTGTCTGTTCCACCATCACGTCGAAACGGCTGGATAGATCTCAACCAAACTTCATATTTAGGGTATACTCATCCCGGGGAAGGTTTCGATATGCATATCATTTTAAAATCTTTGAATACACGGGGGGTTTATAGGAATACCAGAATGGTTTTTCCACCATCACGTCGAAACGGCTGGATAGATCTCAACCAAACTTCATATTAAGAGTATACTCGTCCCGGGGAAGGTTTCGATATGCATATCATTTTAAAATCTTTGATTAGACGGGGGGTTTATAGGAAAAGCAGAATGGTTTTTCCACCATCACGTCAAAATGGCTGGATATATCTCAACCAAACTTCACATTTAGAGTATACTCATCCCGGGGAAGGTTTCGATATACATCTCATTTTAAAATCATTGAATAGACGGGGGGTTTATAGGAAAATCAGAATGGTTTTTCCACCATCACGTCGAAACGGCTGGATAGATCTCAGCCAAACTTCATATTTAGAGTATACTCATCCCGGGGTGGTTTCAGTATGCATATCATTTTAAAATCTTTGAATAGACGGGATGTTTATACGGAAACCAGAATGATTTTCCTCCATTTTCTCTTATACTATTGATTTTCTGTAAGCTTCGTTTACCGTACGTGAAACTTCTTTTCATTATAAACAACTTTCGTTATGTTCATAATTTACCTTACTCTTAACATGACGGAGAAATTTACAATTTTCTGCTGGTATCATGCTCTGCATTTAGTGACCGACAGACCGACAACGAACCTACAGGTTACCATGGCAACGTCTCTGACTGCATGCCAGTAGGGAAGTAACGTATTGCCATTTTCCTCATCATGCTTTTAAATTCGTGGTTGTTCCTTGGGTGGATGGCAAGAGAGGCGTCAATCGGCCCATCTGCGGGATATTGGCGGAATATCGTTGGAGGTTATAACCGCCCTCGAATAGATTAAGTAAAAACACCATTATTCATCTTATCATTTGTTTACCTCAGAATCACTGGACCTAAATTTCTCTTCTGTTACCGCTTTATTATATCCATAACTCACACTAGCATAATTTATTGAGGGGCATTTGATTTTCCAATACATTCATTTGGCATTTACATATTTGTCGTTATCCGGCTGTCCTCAGTTATAATCCATTTTCTATTAGTTTCAACTTTCTTAACTGTATTATTTTCTTCCTTAATTACGCCGTATGTACGCGAGTGCTAGAAACTACTGGATGTATTTCCACCAAGATTCGTATTTAGAATACACCTGTCCTTGATAGGTTTTAGGGCAAATATTGTTTCTAAATCTCTGAACTGACTGGGGGTTTATACGAAACCGAAACAGTGATTTTGCACTTCCACAAAATATACACAACCAAACTTAATGGAAATATACCTACCTTGGTAGAAATTAATTTCTAAACCTTTTTTCGCATGTGCATCATTTCGATACGAGGATTAATAACGGAGATATCATAACGGACCGTTTTTCTGTACAAGTCCCATCGGACTTAACTCACGAGCGGGTGCGAGTAAAGCGTATTCCTTACAACTTGAAAACTACTGAAGACATTCAAACCGAAATTTATATTTAGCATCCCCCTGTCCAAAGGTAGGTTTAAACGTAAATAACATTTCATGTTCCGGAATGGACTGGCGGTTTATAGGGAACCGAAATGGTGATTTTACTCTTCCACAATATATACAGAACAAGACCAACCTGACTGGAAATCGAACAAACGTGATGGAATTCCACCTCTAAACCTTTTTTTCATGTGCATTTTTTCATCAAGAGGATTAATAAGGGCGATATCATGAATGGTCAGTTTTGCAGGTTAAGTCCAGCGGACATAGCACAAAAGGTGTTTTACATGGAGCAGATTCCTTATCTATATAAATCAAATCGTAACGACTGTGTGCCTCTACACTGACTATTTTGGCGAAATTTTCGTACAGCTTTCCGTTTAAGGGGTAATAATGACCATCTGCATAATTTTTTGGTTTAGTTTCCTGAAAGTCCTAATTTTTACCCGCCTCGCCCAAAATCCAGATTGCGGCATAATCTGCCAGAAGAAAAAGAAGATAATTGAAATTTGACAAAATTATACGTTTTAGACTGTAATAAACGGAAAACTACCAAGATCATTAAATTTTTCACTTTTTATCCCCGAAGAATATTGAAATATGCTGGCAATTTTAATGATGGTGCACACCTTCGGAAATTCCTATCACATAACGGATTGCACACTCTCCGTTGAATTTGGAATGATCTACAACCGTGGTCTTATGACTTTTTGCCGTATCTGTATCCATTTTGCGTTTGATTTTTCTCTATTAATCGATGTTAAGTCAATTTGGAATTTTCACATGCATAATTCATACGTTCAATTACTTATATGAAATACACAATCATCAAACTCTTCACGAAAATTGGCCCACCCAGTAACCATATATGAGCCAAATGCTATGTACATAGCTGTCACATAATTATCCGAAAAGTAATGTAATGTGAGATAATCTTACAAAAACTTCAATATTTTAAACACGCATATACTTTCGTATGTCGATCTATATATATTCACTGATGTCGATTTTTAGCGATCGAGAAAGGGTGGGTCTGCTATTGTAATCAGTACTCCCCACACCAACTTTGACTGGCAGTAGGAAAGGGTTCCTTCTCCAACTCCTGTGTAACTGTCATTAGTAAGGAAGGCCTACAATTGTAATGAATAGTTCACTTCTCGATTTGAATTGCAGCAGGCAAGTGAGCATGCAGTTTTGTGTAAAACTCCCCAACCCGATTGTGTTTGGCAGTAGGCAAGGGTGCCCGCCATTATAAAGAAATGTCCTCATCTAAAATGTGACTGGCATTAGGCATAGTGGCCTGCTATTTTGATGGAAACTCACCAACTTGGTGTGACTGGCAGTAAGCTGGCTGGCAGTAGGAAAATGGGCCTGGCATTATAATGATAACTGCACAACTCAATTTCAAATGATAGTACCGTAATTGCCTGCCATTATAATAAAAATTCCTCAACTTTAATCTGTCTGGAAGTAGGAAAGGGGGGCTGCCATTTTAACGAAAACTCCCCAAATCGATTCTGTCCGCGTAGTAGGCAATGGGGCCTGCAATTATAATGTAAACTTCCCAACTCGATTGTGAATGGCAGTAGGCAAGTGAGCCTACAAACACTTAACATTGGAAACAACGTACGGGGACCTCCCCATGCTCTTTTAAAACAATCTTATTTACTGCATGTACACTATTTACTTCGGTATTCGAATACAATATAGAATACCGTAGCGAAGCACGGGTACATTCGCTAGTTAGCAATAGAAGACTAAAGTTATGTCGGTTGGGAATATACCTAAGAGATTTGAATTTGAGTTTCAGAATGAAAAACTGGAAGAGGTAAATCATTTCAAGTATTTAGGTTGCGCATTCTCCCAGGATGTTAGTACTGTACCAGGAAATTATTTGATAAATATCCACGACGAGATATTTCGGAGAGTAATGATATCTAAATCAGAGGGCACACTGGGTGTAGACCTGGAGCTGGGTACAGATAGAGCACCTAACTACAATGAGCTGCAAATTCTCTAAACTGAATTTATTCACATAAAGGTTCACCTTACAATTGTGCTGGTTACAGTGAAGTTGTTTCCATAGATGGGCAGCGAACCAGCCACGGAAACACAATCCCTCGTATGCAGCGACCAATCCAAGGAACCACGATCCCTTGTAGGCAGCAATTAAATCATGGAAACACAATCCTTTTAAACTTTTAAATTATTAAAAAAAGTTGCACTTGGAAAACTTGTGGTGGCTTTCCACAGGAATAAAAAATAACGTTTGACTCCTGTCACATGCGTAGTCTTTCTTCTTCTCCTCAATCTGTTTACCGTCCAGCGTCGATTTTTCCCTCGGACTCAGCGAGGGATCCCACCTCTACAGCCTCAAGGGCAGTGTCCTAGAGCTTCAGACTCTGGGTCGGGGGATACAACTGGGGAGGATGACCAGTACCGCGCCCAGGCAGCCTCACCTGCTATGCTGAACAGGAGCCTTGCGGGGGGATGGGAAGATCGGAAGGAATAGACAAGGAAGAGGGAAGGAAGCGGACGTGGTTTTAAGTTAGCTACCATCCCGGAATTTGCCTGGAGGAGAAGTGGGGAACCACGGAAAACCACTTCCAGGATGACTGAGGTGGGAATCGAACCCACCTCTACTCTACTCAGTTGACCACCCGAGGCTGAGTTGACCTCGTTCTTGCCCTCGTACCACTTATCAAATTTCGTGGCAGAGCTGGAAATCGAACCCGGTCCTCCAAGGGTGGCAACTAATCACAGTAACCACTACACCACAGAGACGGACGTAGAGTCTTTCTACCAAATTAAAACGTGCACAGTTCATTGCAACTCACTGTACCACAGTTTATTCCTATTCATGTCGGGAAATAGAACGTCTGATGGAATAACTGCACTTTTAGAATTGTCTATACTTCTAAAGAAACAGAATGTTTGTAGCGACCTACCAAAAGGGCAGTTCGCTTGGAAATTTCACTTGCATTTTGCATGAATGTCTATGAGTGCACTTGTGTCTATTTGTGCAATGAAATTCACTTGGAAAATCACTATTATTCGAAATTTCTAAGTTCTAGGCGAAGCAATAATAATAATAATATTAATAATAATAATAATAATAATAATAATAATAATAATAATAATCATAATAATGTAAAAGAGAAACACATAAAATAGATTATTATTATTATTATTATTACTATTATTATTATTATTATTATTATTATTATTATTATTATTATTTTCTTTTATTAATATTGTTACGGAGTTATCCGTGGTAGTTAGAGGTGAAAGAAGGTGCTGGGATGAATAGGACTCAATCTACGAAATTAAAGTTAATTTAAAGTTTAACAAGGTTATATTTTCTTTTCAAGATCAAGAAATAACAAATATAACAGGTACTCAGTAGCCGAACAACAAATCGAGAATGTACAATTACAGTGTTACAGGATTTGGGCTCCGAGAACCAGACACACAATTCTTGAGCAGTAAGCCCAACTTTACCCGTACACAAGATTCAACCAAGGGGCAGAAGACCCCAATCATGCTCAAGAGCACTTGCTCCCAATTACATAGCAAAAGCCTCCTCGAGGCACACAGAAACAAATTTCTTTGGAAGAGCAACCCGCTCTCAAAGTTCCAGCCTATCAAAGGCCACACCAAACTCCACCTTCAAGTTGTCCTCTAAGGACATAAACACAGGGGTAAAAATACCCAACCTACTGAGGCCGATTTAGTAAATAAACAGGAAAATTACAAGGCCCCAAAATACAAACTTGAGTGGAAGCGAAACTGGCACTCCGAATATATTTTATTAAAACCTAATTTTTGCCCTAGGCCACTTATGCAAGGGCTAATCCCATTCTACGGAGGTGACACGATAGAAAACTTTATGACAATACAAGTAGAAGGGAAACTGTTAAGAAAACGTAGTCACCTCAAAGCAAAATGAATGGGAGCTCGAGAGGGTTAGGCACTCTCTATCCCAATTTGTAGATTAAAAAGACAGAATTTATACCAAGAGTCTTTTACATTTTAGAGGAAGGTTACATGGTAAAAGGTATCGAACCTGCCCTGAGAGTTAAACTGCTGAGCTAGCAAGAAAAGAAGTTATTAAAAGGCCATTACCTTATTGATGAACCGCTGCCCGAAGAAAGAGGCCCTACCCGCCCCCTGCTACATAATTTACACACTGATAGATGTTACTGAAGTGGCGCAGAGACCCAAAAATCAGCAGTTTATATACCCTCGCGGAACATTCGAGACCTTTCATGAATGATAACACCCGCCCACAAGCATTTTATTGGACGGCCAAAAGATTACATGTCAAAACTGAACAAGAAAACCAGGATTGGTGGGAAATTAATTTCAAAAATTACTCATTGGTCGAATTCAAAACTGGCGGACAGTGAAGGATTATACAGCCAACCTAAACAATGACTGAAAGAAATTTAACAAAGAACAAACTTATGAACACAAAATTTCTCCAAAAACACAGTTCTTTCACTTCGCACTAGGGTGCATAATTGTAGTCCTTCAGTAGTGCCATCTAGAAGAGAATGTTCACACTTCTTACTACAGGCAAAACAAAAATACATCGAAAACGACACCGTTCAGAACACTTCAAAATTTACAAGTAGAGACATCTTCTGAGAAACTTGAGAATTAACACTGTAGTTAAAGTTCAGGCTTCCTCCAGTAGAGGAGTTTCAACTGGCGCAATGTTTGAGTTAGCGGAGCGGAGGTGTACCGCCCAGTACAGACCTCCCCCCCCAAAAGTCCCTCCAAGGGGTAACACAGAAGAACATAAACTTTTGTTTTAAAATAAGGTCCAAGTTATGATGTTGATATAGAAGTTAATTGCAGAAGTATTTACAACCAAATTTTCTGAAATGATTGGATCCAGTTTCAAAATTCTTTGTAGTTACTTTTGATGTAATGTCTTTATGCTTGAAGAAGTTGAATTCAGAAGGAAAAACTTTTAATTCTTGAAAGGGAAGAAAAATTTTCTAAGTCCACCAAATATTGCAGTTGAACCCGAAAAATTTAGTAATTGTTGAAATTAAATGTCCATGTAGCTGATTAAGTACATTCAATGTTGATTATGTTTGACAGCCAGACCGGCCGCCGCTGCTTGTGTCCAGAGGGTGCCCCTCGGACCCCTCAAGTACCCTGAGATACCGCTCGCCCGCACTATGAGAGGAGTAGTGGAGTTGAAGCACGCCGCGCCCGCGGCGATCATACAGGCCGCGGGCAAGTTGCAGGTTGTGCGCCGCGCTGCTGCGGGGGCACTGAAACATTAAGATCTCGGCGGCAGAATTTTGTTGGACCAGAATGATTTTAGGGTACATTCATTGTGGTGGAACTGAGGGGCCAGTGGCGTGGAAATATTTATTTCATTTAAATAGCCACTGTGTGTTGTTGAGCAGGAGACGGGAGCGTAGTAATGGCCATGGTAAGGACAGGATGGCAGTTTAACTGGTCGGGGAAGGTTTTATAATGAATGCTTAACTACAAAGAACTTGATCCCAAGGGCAGAAGGCCTCACAATGAACCCCCCCCCCAAAAAAAAATATAACCTTCCGAATACCTTCAAAATGTTAAAACAATTATAAATGCAGCTACGATAGCGCGGAAGTTACACAGGTTTCACCTGCGACAGGTGAACCCTAAATATCCTCTCGGTGGCTGGATTGCTTAGCAATAAGGTAACGGGTGTAAGGAAATCGAGAATAATACACGGCCCATGAAATCTGGGGGAAAGCTTGCCCGCGGGAACAAAATTTCTGACCATCACCTGGTCACCTACCTTCAAATTGGTGGGTCTCCGTCCACGATCATATCTTTCCCTAACTTTTTCATGAGACACTTTAAGATTGGCTTTAGCCTTCTTCCAAAGATCTTTAATATTATCTGGATCTATTGTCTCGGGTAGAATGTCACTCAGAGACCAGAGGTTAGAGAGTGGCGTGTTGGGAACAAACTTGAACATCAAAGAAGCTGGAGTAAAATTATGAGATTCATGAACCGCCGAATTCAAAGCAAAAGCTAACTAATGCAGGGACGTGTCCCACCTAGAATGATCTTCATGATGATAGGCAATCAACGCGGACCACAGATTACGATTAACCCGTTCAGCCAGAGATGGTTGAGGATAATAACCAGAAGTTGTCACATGAGAGATGGACAGGTCAAAACAGAATTTACGAAACAGATTAGATGTGAAAGCCTTAGCATTGTTACACACAATATATTGACACAGACCAAAAGAAGCAAAGATTGAATTTAAACAAGTAATGGTGGACTGAGCGGTAGCCAGCTTAGTCGGGAATAACCAAGAAAATCTTGTAAAACCATCTACACATACAAGGATGAACTTGTTGGCATTCCCTTTAACTGGGGGAAGGGTCCTACGTAATCGATGTAGAGACGTTCCATGGGGTGCGACGCTTGATGAGAAGACAAAAGGCCTACCTTGGTGGACATGGTTGGTTTACTAAGTAAACAAGATTTACAAGCTTTAAACAGTTCACGAATTTCGCCGTCCATACCCTTCCAGATAAACATTTCACGGATCTTTTCCCGGGTTTTGAAGATGCCTAAATGCCCCCCTAATGGGGTCTCATGATAGTACTTGAAGATGATTGGCACAAGTACAGCTGGAACTACAACTTTCATATTTTGATCATGCCTCGACGGGCAACATAAAACACCATTCCTCAATACATAAGGGACAACATGTCCCCCAGAAGAAAGGGTTTCCATGATCGGAGCCAGCGTTGGATCTTCACGTTGATATTTCTCAATATCCCTAAAGAGCATGGGAGCATCTGTTAAAATGGCATTAACCTCAGAAAGCATGGACTCGGGAGGTGAGTCCGTCTGCGACAACATTTTCAGTATCTCTGATATGCCTAACGTCAAATTGGAAGGCAGAAATTCGGATGGCCCACCGAGCTATACGACCAGTACGGCGCGGCCTACCTAATACCCAACTTAAGGCTTGATTATCAGTCTCCAGGTCGAATTTGACATGTTCCAGATAGAGACGGAACTTTTCTAAGGCAAATAAGACTGCCAAACCTTCGAGCTCATAGATGGAATACTTGGCTTCTTGAGCCGATAGAGTCCTAGATGCATAGGCGGTGGGTCGCCTCCCTAGTTCAGTCTCTTGAAGAAGGACTGCAGCTACCGCCGACGACGACGCGTCGGTTTGGACGATGAATTTCTTCGAGAAATCTGGCATAGCAAGGAGAGGGGCATTACAGAGAGCTAATTTCAGGTCTTCAAAAGCGGCTTGTTGCGAAGGCCCCCACTCGAATTTTATACCTTTCCTACGAAGAAGGTTCAAGGGCGCCGCTCTATTAGCGAAGTTAAGAATAAATTTCCTGAAGAAATTCACCATACCAATGAACCTGGCAATACCTTTGATGTCCTTGGGAGGCTTGAAATCACGGATGGCCTGTGTTCTAGAGTGATCGACTGCGACACCATCGGGCGAGACGATATGCCCTAGGAATGACATAGAGGGTTTAGCGAAGGCGACCTTGGACAATTTCACAGTTAACCCAGCCTTACCAAGGCGATTGAGAACTTCCTTTAGATGATCTAGATGTTCTTCAAAAGTCTCCGAGAATACGACGACATCATCAAGATAGTGGTACAAGTACTCGAATTTGATGTCGGAGAAGACCCTATCTAGCAGTCTAGTGAGTACAGCTGCTCCCGTGGGGAGCCAGAAAGGCACGCGGATGTATTCATACAAATTTCAATCCGTGGCGAACGCTGTAAGATGTTTAGATTCTTCAGAAAGAGGAATTTGATTATAGGCCTGATTTAGATCCAAGTTGGTAAAGAACTTAGCTTTACGAAACCATGAAAAACAAGAATGAAGGTCAGGAAGGGGCACAGATTGTAACACCGCCTTCCGATTGAGAGCCCTATAATCAATGACAGGCCTGAAGCCACCTTGGGGTTTCGGGACTAGAAAAATAGGTGAAGAATACGCCGACTTAAAGGGCCTAATAATACCATCCTTTAACATTTGATCGATGATTTCTTTCAATGCCTTCATTTTAGGTGGAGATAGCCTATAAGGTGGAAAACGGACAGGAATCGAATCCGTGACCTCAATTTTGTATTCGATCAGGTCAGTAACACCAAGAGTATCAGAGAACACCTCTGGAAGCGACTGACACAACTTACGAATACTGTCAGCCTGCTCCTCAGGTAGATGTCTAAGATCTAACAACATCTCATCCTGGGTAGGCGAAATAGAAGAACATGGTGCAGAATTACATTTCAATAAGGGGATTTTACAATTAGAAGCAAATTTGAAAGTGCACGACCTGCTCTGAAGATCGAGCACAAGACCAGTATGGGACATGAAGTCGGCTCCCAATATAATGGGGCAAGACAAATGCTTAGCCACAAACAATTTAACTTTCCAAGTAAATTTAGAAATACGAATTTTGACATTTAAAGAGCCTAAAATTTCTAATGGAGATGAATTAGCCGAAACATTTTGAACCGAAGACGAACAATAGTCAGGAAGCTTAAAAACAGATTTCAATTTCGAATACCATTCAGCCGAAATAATAGAACAAACACTGCCTGAATCTAAAAGAGCAGTTATAGGCTCATTATTTAACTCAATTTTGAGAAAAGGCACAGGTGCGGGGATATCCACCGCAATCCTAAGACATTCTTTGGGAGCTTCAAAAGATAAATTTGACGCCTGAGTTTTCCCAGAAATTTCAACATGATTGCTTGGGGCTGAGCCTCGAGAAGAAGGGTTCGCCGACTCAGCCGAAGCCCCTAGTCACTTATGATTGTTGGTGGAGTTTGCACCCGAAGCTGAGCAGGAGGGGGTTCTGTTAGCATTAGGGCAGTTCTTGGCAATATGGGAGAACGCGCCGCATTTAAAACAACCTTGGGATAAACTCGCTCCATTATTTGTCCTACTAGATTTGATTAATGGACATTTATTGCGAAGATGGTCAGGCGACCCGCAAGCGTAACATTTACGGGGTGTGATGGGTCGGCGGGGTGTAGGCCGAAAGTTAGTAGAGGATGGAGGGGGTTCTTTCGCGACACGCAAGGTATCGGCGTATCTAACTCCTTCCGCTGAGACGGCCTTAGCCTCTAACTCGGCAAAAGTTTGCGGACGCGACGCAAAAAACAAGTATGATCTGTAAGGTGGTGAAATACCTTCTACAATAGCCTGAACAATTTGATCTTCAGGGAAGTGAAGAGCAAACACCCTGGTATAGAATTTAATGTCTTGTATGAAATCAGCAAGATTTTCATCCAGTCTCTGTACTCGATAATAGTACTTCTGAATCAGAGATGACCTCGCACGAGCAAGAATGAAGTTTGCGAGAAGGTGTGCATGAAAGTCTTCAATAGATGACTGTTCAGCAATTGCCCTGACTATTTTGTCTGGGAGAATACCAATTGTATAGGGATAAATGATCTGCAAAATCTGACACGGAGAAAGAGAAAAACAAGGGCATGATCCTGAAATTCAACTAAAAACCTTAAGAATGAAATAACTTCACTGGTAGTGTTAACAGAAAACTTCGAAATACCTCTAAGCAGCACGGCTAATGGATGAGGCAAACTACTGAACCCTGGTGACATAGTAGGTAGAGGTTTAAGTGGCGAGGAAGCTAATTCAGAACATGCGTTATTCAACGAGGTATGGCGTTCAGACTCGTTGTCCAATGGGGCAGAGATTTGTTAAGCTCCAACGGTTTTCCTATTGACTTCTCCCTTAGGAGACTCTTCCTCGCTACCTACGTTCACCGTAGTGGGTTGATCAGTTTTGGAAGGAACTTCCCCAGTTAACAATTGGGTAACCTTACTGGACAATTCAGAAAGATTTTCAAGAACCACACTAGCTTCCTTCCTCTGAACGTCATTCAACTTCAGAGACAACAGATCGTTAACTCTATTAGAAAAATGAAATAAACTGGCTTGCACACGTTTAATTTGATTAGGAGAAGGATCATTTTCTTCAAAAAACTAACTACAGATGCTACCTCAGTAGTATTGTCAGTGATCGTGGAAAGAGAGTCGTCAATTTCTTTCTCTCCCAAAGTGGGGATGGAAATGGGCAAATAAAGGGACTCTCTAAGCTTATTTGTGTTTACCGCAACCGTGCCTCCAGATTGCACATTTCTAATTGTTAATTCATAGATTAACTCCTCCTTGCGCAAATAGTTGAGATGGAGAACATCGCGAGGGCCGGGCATGATGACAAAGCAATTTTGAAAACAAACGGAAAAATCAAAAAATTCCAGCAACTAAGAAAATTGTTAGAGTTCGAAAACAAAGCAATGTTTAGCCGCCAAAAGGGGCTAAATTGAGATCCATTCAACCACGCTCTGCTACCACTTGTTACGGAGTTATCCGTGGTAGTTAGAGGTGAAAGAAGGTGCTGGGATGAATAGGACTCAATCTACGAAATTAAAGTTAATTTAAAATTTAACAAGGTTATATTTTCTTTTCAAGATCAAGAAATAACAAATATAACAGGTAATCAGTAGCCGAACAACAAATCGAGAATGTACAATTACAGTGTTACAGGATTTGGGCTCCGAGAGCCAGACACAGAATTCTTGAGCAGTAAGCCCAACTTTACCCGTATACAATATTCAGCCAAGGGGCAGAAGACCCCAATCATGCTCAAGAGCACTTGCTCCCAATTACATAGCAAAAGCCTCCTCGAGGCACACAGAAACAAATTTCTTTGGAAGAGCAACCCGCTCTCAAAGTTCCAGCCTATCAAAGGCCACACCAAACTCCACCTTCAAGTTGTCCTCTAAGGACATAAACACAGGGGTAAAAATACTCAACCTACTGAGGCCGATTTAGTAAATAAACAGGGAAATTACAAGGCCCCAAAATACAAACTTGAGTGGAGGCGAAACAGGCACTCCGAATATACTTTATTAAAACCTAATTTGGCCCTAGGCCACTTATGCAAGGGCTAATCCCATTCTACGGAGGTGACACGATAGAAAAATTTATGACATTACGAGTAGAAGAGAAACTGTTAAGAAGACATAGTCACATCAAAACAAAATGAATGGGAGCTCGAGAGGGTTAGGCACTCTCTATCCCAATTTGTAGATTAAAAAGACAGAATTTATACCAAGAGTCTTTTACATTTTAGAGGAAGGTTACATGGTAAAAGGTATCGAACCTGCCCCGAGAGTTAAACTGCTGAGCTAGCAAGAAAAGAAGTTATTAAAAGGCCATTACCTTATTGATGAACCGCTGCCCGAAGAAAGAGGCCCTACCCGCCCCCTGCTACATAATTTACACACTGATAGATGTTACTGAAGTGGCGCAGAGACCCAAAAATCAGCAGTTTATATACCCTCGCGGAACATTCGAGACCTTTCATGAATGATAACACCCGCCCACAAGCATTTTATTGGACGGCCAAAAGATTACATGTCAAAACTGAACAAGAAAACCAGGATTGGTGGGAAATTAATTACAAAAAATACTCATTGGTCGAATTCAAAACTGGCGGACAGTGAAGGATTATACAGCCAACCTAAACAATGACTGAAAGAAATTTAACAAAGAACAAACTTATGAACACAAAATTTCTCCAAAAACACAGTTCTTTCACTTCGCACTAGGGTGCATAATTGTAGTCCTTCAGTAGTGCCATCTAGAAGAGAATGTTCACACTTCTTACAACAGGCAAAACAAAAATACATCGAAAACGACACCGTTCGGAACACTTCAAAATTTACAAGTAGGGACATCTTCTGAGAAACTTGAGAATTAACACTGTAGTTAAAGTTCAGGCTTCCTCCAGTAGAGGAGTTTCAACTGGCGCAATGTTTGAATTAGCGGAGCGGAGGTGTACCGCCCGGTACAAATATTATTAGTAGCGAATTCTCCTTACATTGAAAGACGTTAAGGAAATACTCAATCATTTCTTCAGTGGGTTCTTCTTGTTTTCCCAACAGGTTTTCATTCATTCCGGGAAGGTTCGTTTACTACGTACGTTCTCCCGAACACTTTTGTATGTATCTTTTTTGTTGTGGTTACTCTAATGTAACTTCCTAGTTGTTTACTTTGTGTCTAAATACGTCTCTTTCTAGAATGTCTGTTGAACTTATGTTTGCGTTTACGGGCTCCTTTCGAAGTTCGTTAAGCCAGGGTGTTGAGTTGTTAAGCGAGGTTACATAATCTATTATCATTTTTGTCAATGGATTTTTTGGTAATCTAGTCAGATTGCCGAATAATTTCATTCGTTTTATCCTAACGTCAATTTCTATGTTTGGGAACTTTTCTGTTGTTTTGATTGATTGTAATCTTCTTGGGTGTATCGTGCTCCTGAGATTTTCCTAATCCTCTTCGTCTCTTCTTTTTTGATTTCTTCAAGTTCTTGCTTTCTGTTGAGTGCCAATGCATCACTTTCGTAAAGGACTGTTGGTTTTATGACTTTGTTGTGATGCCGGATTTTTGCATGTCTTGACATGGATTTTTTGCTGTAGATGTTTTGGATTAACCCTAATGCTCTTTTTTGGAGACGAGTTTGTTGTGAGATATTTTCAAGGCCTGTCGGTTCAGACGTAATTAGGAGGAGAATAGAAATCCACTCAGCCTCTAATCACGGTATAACAGTTTCATCCATTGCTAATGTCAGTTGGTCATTGGCTTCTGTTATCAACATAATGTGTTCGATCACGGCAGAGTTCGATGATGTATACAACAATTTCCTGTGTTTTCCATCATATTAAAGAACTCATGTCAGAGTGCAAACCGACGACCCAAGTTCTGTTAAGACCGTCAGCTGAGGGAACAGACGTAAAGCAAATAATATGATTATTGTTGTTATTAATATTATTATTATTACTTCATTATTCTAGTTCAGTTTTCATTGGACAAAAGACGAATATTCATAAACGAAGTAATATCCGCCTCCGTAGCGTAACGGTTAGCTCTATTAGCAGCCGTCCTCGGAGGCGCTGTTTCGATTACCGGTACTACAACAAATTTATGAATGGCAGAAGGGCTGGTATGTGGTTGATATCGTACGTGCATCTCACCTCCATTGGGGTGTAACCGAAAAGAGCTGCACCTCGCGATGGGGACGCGAGTGTACTTACTTTAACGAAGTAATACTGTGCCTTCAGCTACAGAGAAATTCCTACGCAAATTAGGAATTCACTGTACGACCAAACATATTTTCTGAAAGTTGGGTCTTGCACCTCGACATTAAGTTATTGTACACAATATTGTCTGCATTATGTTTCATAACTTTTCCTCATATACCAGTGCTGAATATGTGATTTTTTCCTAATGATCGCAATGAAAAGAGAATAATGAAAATATCAGTGAATCATTGGTCAGTGATCAATAACACACAGGCATCCGGATTTCGTTTCCGCTTATTTATATTTATTTCCGCTTAACGATTTCCTCTTAGAGTGATTTAGCCCACGAAGCAATCGCTTTCTGCCCTGGCTATCTGAATACTTGATGAATGGGGAAACGCAAGGAGAGGGATTCCTTTTATCAGACAAGCATTAAATTTCTCTCCTCAGTCTCCTCGAAACTAATCTCTTGAACGGAACAGCATGTACAAGCAGGCTACACTGTCTCCCTACCCGTCCTTCTATGAGAAGTATTTCGTTGAGATGAACAGCTTCTTCCCCGATTTAAAAGAAGGACGAAGGGAGCGTAGCAAACACACACTCAGAAGGCTGGGAGGGAGTGCAAGCAGAAATCCATTCACTTAAGGCTTCGACTACTCTTTTCAGAGAGTTCTTGAAATGCATCAATCTCTTTCGGTAAACGTACGGTCGACCTACTAATCTCCCTCTGCATACAGCAGTAGCAAGTCACGCAACACTTAAGAAGGGTATCCTCATCCCAGAATGATCTTCTTAAATCTCTGCTGGCTTGTTGCATTGCGCCAATAAGTTTAGTCTTCAAACATATATACATATGGTACTTGCTGTCGTTTGTCGTCGATTCAACTATTCAAAGGTTGGTTCTAGCGTCTATAACATTTCTGAAACCCTGAATTGACCGGGGGTTTATACGGAAAGGGAAACCGTAATTTTACTCTCCAACAAAATATACATGACCCACCTTAATGGAAATCTACCAAGTTTAATGGAAATATATTTCTACAACTTTTACTCACATACACTTTTTCGATAATGCGATTAACAAGGGGGCTATCATTAGTGGAATGTTTTATAGTCCAAGTCCTGGGGATATTTGCCCAAAACCGTTTGCACGTAGAGCAGATTTCTTATCTATATAAATAAAATTGTAAAGACCGCGTGTCTCTATGCTGATTGTTTTGGAGAAATTTTCTGATAGTTATTCGTTTCATGTGTAATAACGACCATCTACATACATCTTAGCTTTGGTGCTTGTTTGTTGGTCTGTTTTTTTGAGTTCTTGTAACTGAATAACTACTGGATATATTTTAACAAAATTTCATATTTATAATCCACCTGTCCTTGGATAGGTTTTAGGGTCAATATTATATCTAAATCCCTAAATAAGCTGGGGGTTTATAAGAAGATCGGAACAGTTACTTTACTCTCCCACGAAATATACATGAACAAACTTAATGGAAATTTACTAGCTTTAATAGAAATCGTTTTCCAAAACTGTTTTCTCATGTACATATTTTCGATAAGTTAATTAATAAGGGAGATATTATTAACGGACAGTTTGAAGTCTATGTCCTAGAAGATATAGACCAAACTTCGTTGCACGTAGCGCAGTTATCTTAACTACATAAATAAAATCGTAACGACAGTGTGCCTCTACATTGACTATTCTGACGAAATTTTCTTAGAGTAACTCGTCTCAAGTGTAAAATTACCAACATTTACTTGTGATTATTTGTCTTATAACTGATATTTATCATCTGATGGATTCTTCCCTTCGGTGCCAGCCATTCTGTCTAGTTATCTATCTGTTGTGTCCCTAAAACTGGATAACTGCTGGACATATTTCAATCAAAACACTTATTTGTAATCCGCTCATTCTCGATTTTGTTATCAGATGCATATGGCGTCATGGTATTACTTGTAGTTAGTGTGGTTTTATTGCTATTTGCTTTACGTCGCACTGACACAGATATGTCTTATGGCCTGGTGTGAAAATTGGAAACCACGGAAAACCATTTTCCGGACTGCCGACAGAGGGGTTCGAACCCACTATCTCCCGATTACTGGATACTGGCCGCACTTACGCGACTGCAGCTATCGAGCTCGGTAGTTAGTGTTTATAGGAAGATTATTCCCAAATATCTTCATTAATTTAGGTCTATCAAAAGACTGTGCGTAACAAACGTTTAAAATATGCTATTCCTTCAGTTTATGCCGTATACGTATTAACATTCGACGGATAATGAAGGAGATCCAAACGAAAAATGGGATTTTTTGTCCATCTCCCGTGGAACACTTGAATGTTACTTCAAAGTTGGTTACGTAAAATACTGAAGAGCCATTTTACTCTTTCCGAAAGAGAAGGTAATAAAGGAGGTATCACCAAGGATGAGTTTCATGAGTCCTCAGTGACAGCTCCAAGCCACTGGTCAGGGAAACTACAATATGTAACTGAGAAGCAGGGGGAAAATTTCGCACTTCGGACTAGGATGTGTCTCGTAGAATAAATTCTGGAACCGTCCTCATTCTGTCTACACATTGTTCAGCTATATCGTACTTCACGTTGCTCTCAAATGCTTTCGGAGAAATATATCAATTTAACACACCGTAAACTTGTGAATAGAGGTATGTAACTTCGCATAAATTCATGATGGTTTCACATCCATACAACCCCACGCTCCACAGCCTTACTCAGAAACATCTTTCTAACATGTGGACCTATACTTGAGCCTATAAAATGTTTATTAAGAAAGTTTTTGCTCGGGCCAGTTCACATTTTATGTCCTCCTTACCTCTGTCATTTCCGGTTAATCTATAAACCGTAACAATATCGCCACTTATCCCAAGAGTGGTAATGACATGCAACATTGTTTCAATCTTTTCTGGATAGTAACTTCACTTTCATATTTCACGATTCCTTGCCACTTCAGTTTTATTTTGTGAAAGTCGTAGCTATTATTCCTTATGCTGCGCATGATTCCAAAAACCTCCAAGGTGTGAAGGAACTTGTAGTAATCAACCGATCTATGCTAACCACAGCAGTTCAGCAGGTGTCTGGAATGTAATCATACAGAACATAACAAATTGATTTAAAATATCACTAATCATATCTATATCAGCAGAGGGTCGTACAATCCTCCCATCAAGAAGTACTCAGTTCAGGCAGACATTAGAAAAAATTCCTTCCACTTTCAAAACTGACATAGATTGACTTTGCCACCTATACGTAGTGGATGCAGAGAGGTATTCTTCTTCGGGGATTCTCACAGACAATAAAAAACAACGTTGACTAAACTATCCCCACCTCTTGCAACCGAAGGCAGTAATGATGAAAATGCATAATTTCGTAATTTCCTCACTCCCACCAGGAAAATGGTAACATTTTATCTTTCTCACTATCCACCTAGCTGCCTATCTACTTACCTACTTACCTTCCTACCGATCTACTTACACCTGTTTACTTCTTTCAATATATCTTCCAACAATTCGTCTTTATGTTTTACTAAAAGCTGGATTTCTATTACAGGAACACATTGCTTCGACATTTGTCATTCTCATGTGCTTTTAGCAGATACAATTTCTCAGTCCTTTGCAAGGAAAGTGCACTGATAGTATAAGAGTGTAGTTACCACCCCAGCAGGAACAATCTTCCCAAAAAATCTCCCGTTATTTTGAGTTTCACAAGAAAAGAAGCAGGTTTAACATCTCGGGTCAGCATTTATCGTTAACCGTCTAGGCAGTATATTATTAGCCTGCCCAGTAAGGAAACTAATCCGTCAAACCAGCATTCACTTCACACGAAGGGTAATGTAGTGACAATATTGATAGAACGCAATGTTTAATGAACTAGCAAGCACAATTGCATTACGTTTCTTCAGTGTAGTCACGTGTAAAGTGCCAAATATCGGGAAACCGTTGGGGAGCGTTGGCAAGGCGTTCTCTGTTGATGACAGCGACTGACAGTGACCGTATTGCGCGGAGTACAGTTGCCACATCAGGAATTCGGCGGCCTCGGGGGGTTTCCTTCAACTTCGGAAACAGGTCGAAGTCACAAGGACTAATGTATAATTAGTAAAGAGGGAGTTCCAAAACCTCATAATGCCGAAACTGCAATAAGAGATTGATGTGGTGTGAGTCATGACAACGTGTGTTATTATGCAACATAATCAACTCGCAATAAACTTGAATGTTTACGCTATCGGAAAACAGTGACAAATATAGGACACCATAAACGATAGGCTGTTGATAATAATTTGCTTCGTGCTAGCAACTAATACCTACAGTTCACAGTAACACAGATTGATTTCCTCGTTAGGCCACGAGATTTTAATGAACACTAGTATACGAGCACTATGAGTCATCTGGAGTTTTAATTACAGGATGCATACTGTTTTCGCTCGAGAGACGAACCCTACTATGATTATAATATATTTGAATCACCGAAGAGGTGTGTAGATATGAACAATGTGATATTCATGACCAGCGGGAGAATTAAAGTTGTTCCGTCTCATGCTAGGCCATTATTCATTCCCCATGGACCGCGAGAAGAGGCAGTTCATGAAGTTTCAATATCAAGGCTCTTTTTCACATCGGATGGATTTTGAATTCGCTACAAGTAAATGATGGACAGAGTAGAAATATACAAATCTCTGTCCAAGGAAATCACTGAGCTTTTTGTTGTGGGATTTATGAAATCTGTTTAACGATGACCATCTACACCATATCCCTTGGAGTAAAAGTTCACAACTTTCGAAGTATCTCAAATGGACAGTATGCGTTGTATCCAAAACAGTGCAGCATATTTCTTATTTCAGGTATTTCAAGCGAGCTAATGTAGACCTCATGTGCCTAATAATTGTCTCTATATGCAAATAATGCATGAAAGGATTATACAAATTAGTAGAAAATGGATGGTATAAAGAGACAATACATTCGAGGCTTTCTAAATGGAAACCTTGGAATTCATCCTGCAAGACATCTGAAGTCTACTTAACGATCTCCATCACCATCATTTCCCTGGGAGTAAGAGGTATTGAATTTCACAATGCCATGTGTCCATTTTTGCAGCTTATATTTCTTTTCAGTGCTTTCAAAGTGAAGGAATCATAGAAAAGGCTTGGCCGACACATGCTTTATCAGAAGCAAGTAATTAAGCATTCTGACGTATTCCAATTGTTAATACTATCAAAAGCATATATGAAGAAGGAAATTTTAGGAGTTTATTGGAGATACCGTTTGCTCCAGAAAATATAAGGACATTTCAGATTAGAATGACATTAAAAGAAATTGATATAATTTTTTCTTAAATTTCCACTTCGAATGTTACTTTAAAATTTAGTTCACTACACCGTAGTATTTATGCCAGAGTATAAAACCCGTCCGCCTCTGTGGTGTAGTGGTTAGTTTGATTAGCTGCCACCCCCGGAGGCCCGGGTTCGATTCCCGGCTCTGCCACGAAATTTGAAAAGTGGTACGAGGGCTGGAACTGGGTCCACTCAGCCTCGGGAGGTCAACTGAGTAGAGGTGGGTTCGATTCCCACCTCAGGCATCCTGGAAGTGGTTTTCCGTGGTTTCCCACTTCCCCTCCGGGCAAATGCCGGAATGGTACCTAACTTAATGTCACGGCCCGCGATAGCAAGGATAAAATAAATCAGATAACCAAGAAAAAACAGGGGTACAGGATGGGACCAACATAGATGATATTACATGGGTTCATTGTTTCGTGAAATTTTTGAATAGAGATTGCAAATCCGCAGTCTCATTTAGATCCACACGAAACACCTTGACCCATCGTGCAACCGTTCTATGCGGGATTGCATTCTCACCACAGGCTTCACGTAATCCTCGATAAAATTCTGTTGCTTTTTTGCCACGAGCAACATCGATTTTAATCCACGAACGCTGATCACTTTTTGAAAACATGGTTTAAAGCGGTGAAATCAACACTCTTCACTTCAACGCCACATAGCAACAACACTCCCAATTGGATGACCGTCAAATGCACACTAGACATCACAACAGCGCCACTTGACCGCTTCCATATCCTATTTGCGCATGACCGATCTCCTGCGAGGGCTGAGTGGCTCAGACGTTTGAAGCACTGGCCTTCTGACCCCAACTTGGCAGGTTCAATCCTGGCTTAGTCCGGTGGTATTTGAGGGTATGTCAGCCTCGTGTTGGTAGATTTACTGGCACGTAAAAGAACTTCTGTAGGACTATCTTCTGGTACCTCTGCGCTTCCAAAAACCATAAAAGTAGTTAATGGGACATAAGGCCAGTATTACCAGTACACTTGCTATCGTTGGGAAGATTGGATTCATAATTATACATAAAGGATAATTACATTGATTACATAATGTTACAATTGCGAAAATAACAACAGTACATATTGATCAGATAGTGATTACATGTCATTGAATAGATTTGTTTCTCTAAAAATCTTAATTATGTTTTTACACTGAGTATCTTTGTTCAAGATGCCACATACACTATTATTCTGGTTTAAATTACACAATTGTCTTTGTTGATCGTATAGATGACATTCTAGTAAAATGTGGTCAACAGTTTTTCTTTTTTGACAGGTGTCACATATAGGTGGAGGTTTCTTAGAGAAGATATGTGCATGAGTCAGTTTGCTATGGCCTATACATATTCTAGTAATGAGCACTTGTTCTCGGCGCTGAAGGAATGAAACATCAAATTTATCTGTAGATCCACGCCTGATATCATGGAGTCTTGTGGGTTGTTCACGTGGCCACTCAGTTAACCATTGTTTTCGGGTCTTTTCAGTATGAAAAGGAGCAACATCGGTGTGAGGAATTGGAAAGTTTGGTTCATGTACAGGAAGACGTGTTGCTTCTTTAGCTGGAATAAGCCTCATATATAGCTACTAAGAATAGTGTTACACTCAGATCTGTACTCAGAACTGAGCCTTGTGGGACACCATTTTCTAAACTAACTTCTTGGGATAGGACACCATTAGCTCGAACTTGAATGCGTCGGTCTTGCAGGAAGTTATAGATAAAACTGATCATATTTCCCTTAATATTGTGTTGCAGTAGAGTTTTAATAAAATGAGTTTTCCCTAACATATCATACGCTTTATGACTATCTATGCAGACTGCAAGGATATGTTGACCATAATCAAAGGCATCCAGGATTTCTGACTCTAATACTACTAAGGTGTCAGCTGTTGAGTGAAACTGTCGGAAGCCACACTGTTCTGCAGTGAAGAAATGCTTTTGTTCTAGAACCCACTTTAGTCTTTTATTTACTAATTTTTCCATTAGTTTGCACATAGTTCAGGTTAGAGCTGTTGGTCGATTGTTATCTGGTAACATTTGGTCGCAGCTAGGCTTAGGTATTGGAATTACTATAGCTTTCCTCCAAGCTACAGGGAAGACTTTCAGTGACCAAATTAAATAAAATACACTGACTGACAGAGCAAATGCAACACCAAAAAGGAGTGGTCAGAACTTTATGCCAATTGCAGGGTAGACTGACGTCACTGATGTATGCTCATGATGTGAAATGCGCCGCTGTGCTGCGCACGTAGCGAACGATAAATGGGACACGGCGTTGGCGAATGGCCCACTTCGTACCGTGATTTCTCAGCCGACAGTCATTGTAGAACGTGTTGTCGTGTGCCACAGGACACGTGTATAGCTAAGAATGCCAGGCCGCCGTCAACGGAGGCATTTCCAGGCAGACAGACGACTTTACGAGGGGTATGGTGATCGGGCTGAGAAGGGCAGGATGGTTGCTTCGTCAAATCGCAGCCGATAAGCATAGGGATGTGTCCACGGTGCAGCGCCTGTGGCGAAGATGGTTGGCGCAGGGACATGTCGCACGTGCGAGGGGTCCAGGCGCAGCCCGAGTGACGTCAGCACGCGAGGATCGGCGCATCCGCCGCCAAGCGGTGGCAACCCCGCACGCCACGTCAACCGCCATTCTTCAGCATGTGCAAGACACCCTGGCTGTTCCAATATCGACCAGAACAATTTCCCGTCGATTGGTTGAAGGAGGCCTGCACTCCCGGCGTCCGCTCAGAAGACTACCATTGACTCCACAGCATAGACGTGCACTCCTGGCATGGTGCAGGGCTAGAGCGACTTGGATGAGGGAATGGCGGAACGTCGTGTTCTCCGATGAGTCACGCTTCTGTTCTGTCAGTGATAGACACCGCAGACGAGTGTGGCGTCTGCGTGGAGAAAGGTCAAATCCGGCAGTAACTGTGGAGCGCCCTACCGCTAGACAACGCGGCATCCTGGTTTGGGGCGCTATTGCGTATGATTCCACGTCACCTCTAGTGCGTATTCAAGGCACGTTAAATGCCCACCGCTACGTGCAGCATGTGCTGCGGCCGGTGGCACTCCCGTACCTTCAGGGGCTGCCCAATGCTCTGTTTCAGCAGGATAATGCCCGCCCACACAATGCTCGCATCTCCCAACAGGCTCTACGAGGTGTACAGATGCTTCCGTGGCCAGCGTACTCTCCGGATCTCTCACCAATCGAACACGTGTGGGATCTCATTGGACGCCGTTTGCAAACTCTGCCCCAGCCTCGTACGGACGACCAACTGTGGCAAATGGTTGACAGAGAATGGAGAACCATCCCTCAGGACACCATCCGCACTCTTATTGACTCTGTACCTCGACGTGTTTCTGCGTGCATCGCCGCTCGCGGTGGTTCTACATCCTACAGAGTCGATGCCGTGCTTATTGTGTAACCTGCATATCGGTTTGAAATAAACATCAATTATTCGTCCGTGCCGTCTCTGCTTTTTTCCAAAACTTTCATCCCTTTCGAACCACTCCTTCTTGGTGTTGCATTTGCTCTGTCAGTCAGTGTATTTCAGTTAGGAACGCTCGGCCTTCAGGAGGAAGTTCTTTCAAGAAGTCATATATAATATCGTCAGGACCTGGGCTTGTACTTCTACAGCTACTGAGTTCAAGTAGTACTTCAGTGATACTGATGTTATCGTTGTAGGATTGGTCAGCACTTAGATGGATGTGTGACTGTAAATCAGGACAAAGTTCACGAGAGGATAAACATTCTTGTTCATAGTTGGAATCACTTGAAATTTTTGCAAAGTTCTCTGCTAATGAATTTGCATTATCGTGATGTGTAGTGGTAACTGATCCAGTCGTTTTATTGAGGGCTATGGTACGTGAGGGTTTTTTAAGCCCTCTTATCTTTCGTAGGTGTTCCCAAATTGTGTTTTGTGGGATCTGATGAGACAGAGATGACACATACTTCAGCCAAGATGCTCGTTTACTCTCTTTTATTACTTTTCTGGCTGCAGCACGACTTTTTTGGAACAGTAATTTGTTTTATAAAGTGGGATAGCGTTTATTCTTGTAGAATGCTTGTTTTTTCTTTTTAATTGCATCTTTACAGGAATCATTCCACCAAGTTTTCTGCAAGTTGTATTGTTGGTTCTTGGAACATAATTTTCTGCGGCTTGAAGTATAATATTGGTGAATTATCTTACAATATAGTCAAAGTTGTAATTTTTGAAATGAGTAGGTGGTGGTAATCTGTATAACTCTGCCTTAATATTTTCTTTATATTCTTGCCAATTGGCATGTTTAGTATTCCATTTATTTGGGCGCACACTTGGGTGGGGCTTGTTGTTTCCATTTATTATTATAGGAAAATGATCACTTCCAAAAAGGGTTTTGCTAGCTGATGATGTATATATCGTTGCTGCATCTGGAGTGCTCAGACACAGATCTATAGTACTAAAAGTTCCATGCCGGATATCATAGTGAGTAGGACCATTCGAGTCTATTAGGATCAAATTTTCAGAATCTAGCAACTATTCAATTATCCTTCCTCTTGTGTTAGTGTAGAGACAGTTCCATAGGATGTTATGGGATTTGAAATCTCCTAAGAGGAGGAATGGTTTAGGAAGTTGATTTATCAGATCTACTAATTCATTTAAATCCATGTTCTGGCTGCTGGGCAAATAATTATTACAGATGCATAGGGAAAATGTTAGAAAGACGGTAACTGCTACTGCTTCCAAATTGGTTTTCAGTGGTATTTCTTTTTGAGGAACATTGTCACGAATGTATGTAGCAACCCCTCCACTTGCATGAATGGGATTGTTGCGGTTTTTGTGATATGTTGTGAAATGTCTCATATTAGCTACGTAGTTATCTCGAAAATTAGTTTCTTGTAAGCAAATTATTTCAGGTTGGTGTTCATTAATAAGTTGTTGTAGATATTCGTATTGAGGGTAATATCCGTTCATATTCCATTGCAGTATCCAAGAATTCATGATGGCTTTTAAGAGATGTATTTACTAGACTTGATCATTATCAGTTATTGGGATTGTCTGATTTGGGGCAGGCCTATTGCTTTCTCCGTTTATGGCAGTAAGTAGTTTCTTTACAAGTCTGGTACTCTGGTTTTTAATTTTTTTGTCCTGATAGTAGGGGACAAAAGGCTGTTTAAAGTCTTGGGTTTTATGTGGTTTTATGTGATCCTAGAACAGGAAATTCATCATTTGTTTTATCATCTCCCGAGGTAGAAGAATTATCTAAGAAGGAATTATTATCAGCCTTGGAAGTGTTATTTGAAGAGTCAATTGAAAGCAAGGGTCGTTTTATTCCTTGAGGTTTAGTTCTGAGTGATTCTTTATTTGCTTCATATATTGGGACTGAAGTGTTCAAGTTCAAGGGGATGTCCTGTTCAGGGAGGTTTCTAGAGGAAGATGATGTGTCATTAGAACATTCAATAATTTGCCGAGTGTCAATAGTTGGCTGAGGATTCATAGTTGCATTTCCTGGGTTGGAAGTGTCCTCCTTGGAGAAAACTGAATGTTGATTAGGTGGCTGGTTGTTTACTTCTAGGTTCTCAGGTAGTGAGGGACATACTCGGGCCAGGTGGCCTTCTTCTTTACAAATAAAACAGGTGGGAACGACTGACGAAGTGTAGATCCAATAATTGGTTCTTTCAAAACATATTAGCAGTGAATTCGGTAGTTTATTGAAGCCTAAGAAGAAACTAATGGCATTAAATCCCTTCAGTCTTGAAGAACAACTACTTCCTGTTAAGGAAGTCATAGAAGCTAATCCCTCAAATTTTATTCCTAATTTCATACAACTCAAAAGTTTATTTGAAAATACTAAAGGAACATCAGCAACAAATATCTTACCTTCCCATATTGAAGATCTCATCGAGACCCTGCATAAACTAGACCCCTACTATCAGGACAAGAAATTAAAAACCATAGTACCAGACTTGTAAAGAAACTACTTACTGCCATAAACGGAGAAAGCAATAGGCCTGCCCCAAATCGTTAGGTTTAACATACAGTTGTCGGCGGAAGCTAAGAATGCGTGTGAAACCCGGAATATTAATTCTAGCCTTTAGGCTGGATATAGATGACATTGGTTTGATACCCAGGTGTTGTACGTGTTCTTCACTGACTGTGTTGGGTAAAATAGGACATACATTGGATAATATCACTCTCTTGTTTGAGACAATTAACGGTCTGAGAGTGAGATCAATATTATTGATTCTACTTATAGGGTGACTGAGTGACAATTCCTGAACAATTGTTGTGTTCGATAGGAATATGCGAATTCTTGAGTTTGAAATAGAGATACATACGAGTAACGTATGTTAGCTGGATCTGTTATTTGTCCTACAGCAAGGACGTAGTCTCTTATTGGGATTCCGTCGTGAGCATGAATAATAATAGCCTGTTCTTTTTTTGGTGTTAACTGCATTACAGAAGCATAACTTATCTGAGACTGCTTAGGTACATTATGGGTAGAACTGTCGGTAAGGTTATGTATGGACTGATTTCCTTGGTAAGAAGCCATTTCTTTGAGGGTGGAAGGCTTTGAAACCTTCCTGAATTACGATGTTCAATTGTTGATTATTGATATCCTAACGGTTTTCTACACGTAGAACAGAAAATAACCAATTTTACTCCAATTAAATGAAATTATGTCGAGTCCAGTCCTCGATGTTTACACTGAGTGGTAATACTCGCATTTAGTCCAGTATTTGTATTGAGAAAGGACTTGAAGTATGTTTATTTAGATTAAAACTGGCACACATGAATAACACGTTTGTACTCATTCACTGCCAACTCGATTTCTCTCAATTAAATTTACTACCCTAGTTGGGGCTCCTTCAAGTCTGTTCTCTTCTATACATTTAACAGCACTTATTTTCCAAATCTGAACATTCCCTATACGGAAATACTCTCTAAATTCATTCTCTAATTTTTCTCGTCAACGAAACCTAGATACCATCCTTTCCTTTAAGGTATCGCATACCATCTTCTCAACTCTTTTATTTTGGCTCATTTCTTTAATAGTCACCGGCCTCCACACAATCCCTAATAAATTCTTTTACATTTGATAACTTGCAGACTATCCCCATAACATACAACCAGCATACAACCAGGTCAATTGTACAGCCCCCATTTTCTACTGCATAAGTTAACTTTCCACCCTTATCTCCACACCACCAGCCATTTGAAATAAAGTGCCGCTCCACTGTACATAACTCTAGTAATTTCTCCCAATTTCTGTTGTATTCTCTATCCCGTCCATTTCCGTTAATTATTATTACCTCATCTTATCTTGGCTGTAACGTGGCTTCCTGTCCCCTATCCTTGCGTTAATGTCTCCCATGAGGATAACGCTCACCTGTTCATATATACGTACCTCTCATTCACCTAATTTCTGCTGGTAAATTATCAAAAAATTCTATTTGCGCTAATGACGAGCTCTCAGGTGGTTTACATAGAAAGCCTACACCTATTTCATTTCCCCAATGATTCCTACCTAATATTCTTATCCAAATTAATTCCTTTCACTCATATCCTAAGAGCACTATAATTTATTTAAAACATTATCCTTCATTACCATAGAAACGAAATGAAATGTCGTATGGCTTTTAGTGCCGGGAGTGTCCGAGGACAAGTTCGGCTCGCCAGATTCAGGTGTTTTAATTTGACGGCCGTAGACGACCTGCGTGTCATGATGGGGATGAAATGATGAAGACGCCAAATACACCCAGCTCCCGTGTCAGCGAAATTAACCAATGTTGTTTAAAATTCCCGACCCTGCCGTGAATCGAACCATGGACACCTTTGACCAACGGCCAGCATGCTAACCATTTAGCCATTGAGGCGGACATTACCATGTAAATTCCACCCAATGTCTTTCTTCTGTTGGATCTTGTTGATCCAGTTTGACTCTATACAATACGTCCATCTATCTTGTTATCAGACGATGTTTCTTAAAGTAATTCTTTAAAACTCTTTTGTTCCATATTATTTTAATATAAAAACATGTGACATTTAAATCCTGTTATTTTTTCCTCTATGATCCTTGAATCCCTTACCACTTCCATTACAGGTCTACTTCCTTCAGGAGAGCAAATAATTTTCCTTTGTCATAGCTCTTCTGGGATTTTTATTTTCTACTCTGCTACCTTAAGAAGTCTCTTTAAACTCATTATCTTATACCTTAAAGTATCCTCAATCACTCCACTTGGTCCCGTTGTTGACATCTGGCTTGGGTCGTCACTCACTGCACAGGTTCTTGACCCAGCTGGAAGTTCTGACGTAGACCATTGAATCAATTGTCCAGAGTTATCAAAGCAAACAATCCACGTGGACTCAGGAGTTCGATTAATCACTTCTATACTCTGAACTGCCAGTGATAACCCAGACTGCTTATATCGTTCTTTAAACATAGCGCCCATGTCACTCACGGTGCACGTTCGAGCTTACGTATCACTTACCGCATGCAAGCTGTTTCATCTTATATATACTCCAAGATTCGACTCCCTGGCTTGACTTAAACGAAATTGTAACACTCTTTGTTTATGCAGGATCTTCACGCCCATATTCCTTTTTTATCCATACATTACTGCCCTTCAGGTTCTGCTCACTGTTCAGAGTTCGGCTTGCCATTAGTACTGAGACAAACTAAATTCTGGCAGTTCTTCTAGCCCTGTTCCTTCCAATCCTGATCAAATCGTCCATATCTCTTTCTGTACAATCAATGCCTACATTTTCTCTCATTAGGTTTAAAACTGAGTTCATCAATGCCACCATGAACTCTCTTTCACTTTTCTCCAGGCCATAAATAATTGTGTTCGTCCACTTCTCCTTCTGCGTTCTTCTGCAGTCGGTTCTTCGGTTAGACAGTCCTTCATTTCCTTAATTTGATGAGACTGTACTTTTAGCATTTCTTTTGTTTTCTCAACCTGAGAAGATTTGCGTAAAACTTCCTTGATTTTCTCCATGGCCTTCCAAGACATTGGGTTCATATCGTCGTCTCAAATGACCAATATAGTAGCCATTATAGGTGCACTTCCGGATCGTTGCCACACACATCTACTCACTGGCACAGCTCAGTAAAGACTCGATCTTTGGTATGTATACAGGACATGTTAATGCCGTAATAAACCAATCACTATCTCATTCTGCACTCGTACAATATAGATAGAAACATATCAAGAGGTGACCACGTTTCGTTTTTGAGCAATGTAGTATATATACTATAAATCGCACTTTTCTCTTCCTGGTATTTATCTCTTTTGTGTTAGTTTCTAATTCACACACGTTAGGATCTAGTCAGTTACTTGGGAAAAATGCTTCATTATTTGCCTGAATATTATCAAACAAGAGCTTTTAATATATTGTGTTAAAATGGAGTTGTTCGAATGAATTCTACAGATCTTGAAATATACAGTATCGTACTTCATATATATTTTTTCCGTTTATTCAAGGAAATTCAGAGTGCAAAAACAGATTCACAATCCCTATGAATTTTTGAACATAGAAGTAATATAATTATTTTTGAAGAACATGATTCGCTCCTTAGAATAATTGTTAGATGGCATTACTATGCAAGCATTCATTTTTTAAATTCTATATTAATGAATTCAGTTTCATCAATCTAATTGAAAATAGTACGATATATAGTCTGCGTATGCAGGGTTCAAAGTTGTGATATTTCACTAAACCAAAGGGCAATTTTAGCCTTAATGAATTCCTAATAACAAAGAACATGCTGTTGTAATTAACCATGTTGATGGCAGCGTACATTTCATTGGGTCAGAAAGTGTGATTTATCTATTTCCCTACCATTGTAGGGCAAACGGCATCTATAATAACAGTGTTTGGGCCCGCTACTCTCAGAAGAAGTGTGCATGTTGAATTAATCCGGCGGTTTCCTTCTTACCGGCACGCAACGAGCAAACAAACCAGCAGAAGAGCATTTGCGTTTCTCTCCCAGCTGAGACGGTAGATATAATCGAAAAATATTACTGAGTTCATCAAATGTGACAGCCAATGTCGAAAGGCTGCATGCAAGGCTACAGTGTGAATCTCTTCAGGCATACTAGAATATTCGAGTCTGGATTGACTCCCACATAAGTAATTTCTTAGAACTCAATAGATGACTATTATTGCTTGTACTAACTGGCAATAATTCTGAACAAATATAAAGATCCTTAATCAGACTTAACCAGATGTATAGAACTGAACAATCCATAATGAACTATATCACTGGTATATATAGCAGATATAAATTATATATTATCAGCTTTAGTAATGAAAATGCGTTTTATACGAATACAAATTAGCAGCAATTTAAAACAATATTTGCATCATATATCTTCTTTACACATCGGACTATGCATGCCGTTCAGTCTTCTTTTCTTGCTATTTGTTTTGCGTCGCATCGATACAGATAGGTCTTATGGCGACGATGGGATTGGAAAGGCCTAGGAATCGGAAGGAACCGGCCATGGTCTTAATTAAGGTACAGCCCCCAAGCATTTGCCTGGTGTGAAATTGCGAAACCACAGAAAACCATCTTCAGGAGTGCCGACAGTGGGGTTCGAGCCCGCTACCTCCCGAATGCAAGCTCACAGCTGCGCGCACCTAACCGCACGGCCAACTCGCCCGGTGACTTTAAGTCTGAAATCCTCTATGCATAAACCAAGTGCTCCCGGAGTTCTCTGTGTGTGGAAAGCTCTGCGGCCTCGGTTTCTTTCACACGTCTCATAAGAATATAATCGTGCAAATTTCTAAACTATTTCAACCGAGCAACTCGCCGTGTGGTTAACGCCTCGCAGCTGTGAGCTTGCATTCGGGAGATGAAAATGAAATTCCACAGCCTGTTTTCAGTCATTCGATCGGGTCAGGAATGGAATGAATGAAGGCCCAATCTAGCGGCGAGGGTAAGAATTGTGCCGGCTGCTGAAGCCTGTCGCACTCCTCTGGGACAATGATAAATGAATGAGAGATGAAATGAAATTATATTAGAGAGTGTTGATGTAATGAAATATGACGGAGAAAACCGGAGTACCCGAGAAAAACCTGCACCGCCTCCGCTTTGCCCAGCACAAATCTCACATGGAGTGACCGTGATTTGAACCACGGAACCCAGCGGTGAGAGGCCGGCGCGCTGCCTCCTGAGCCACGGAGAGTGGGCTCGAACCACACTGTCGGCAGCCCTCAATATAGTTGTCCGTGCTTTCCCATTTTCACATCAGGAAAATGCTAGGGTTGCAACTTAATTAAGGCTACGGTCACTTCCTTCCAACTCCTAGCCCTCTCCTATCCCATCGTCGCCATAATACCTACCTGTGTCGGTGCTACGTAAAGAAAAAAAAAGAACATTTCATGATAATTTCAGGTTGTGTGGGATTTCCTGCTTGGTTGCAGGGATTTTAAAAACGACTCTAAATTTGATGTGATAGTAGTTCCGAGGTTTGTAACTGGATGATAAAGCTTCGTGAACACAAACGAGATTAAAATAGGATTCACCATCATCCTCGGCCAACCTGCGAAATGTTTTGCGTAGTTCCTCACTTCAGTTCCCGGCCAATGTACGGAAGATACTGAATACGAAACTTTCTTCCTAATTCTAATCCCTTTTAGCCATACGATCAAGTACAACCAAATCTGTTACAGAGATTATCATTACACAACAGACGTAGCTTGCTAAATATATGGGGTTGTTGATGATAATGACCAAAACCCTAAGATGAAATAATAAAATCACCTCCTGTTTGGAGACGCACTCAAAATATTCACAAAAAAATTGTTCATTGGTGTATAAACCCTGCATCAGCATTAATCTTATTCCCTTGAGTGGAAGAAAATATATTATACCTAAGCTATCGTAGTCTTCTTCTATGATCTACTAGTTATTTAAATCTTCACATTTCTTGACTAGAAACACTGCATACTGTAAATATTATACAATAAACGGTTGTTTTAGAAACCTCGCAAGTCCTTTCTGAATTGGATTTCATGTGTAAAAATGAAAGTTCCAACACAGACTCATCGTTCTATGTAGAAATGCCTCAAGTCTAGAGTATAGAATGAATTTGAAAGAATGTGAGGCATACCTACCCAGTGGAGAGGAAATTCAAAGATTCTGGTAATATTTATTTTTTTTCGTTATTTGCTTTACGTCGCACCGACACAGATAGGTCTTATGGCGACGATGGGATAGGAAAAGCCTAGGAATGGGAATGAAGCGGCCGTGGCCTTAATTAAGGTACAGCCCCAGTATTTGTCTGGTATGAAAATGGGAAACCACGGAAAACCATCTTCAGGGCTGCCGACAGTGGAGCACGAACTCACTATCTCCCGGATGCGAGCTCACAGCAAAGCGCCCCTAACCGCACGGCCAACTCGCCCGGTAAGATGTGTGTAACTGGGATATCAATGACAGGGGGACGGACTGACATTTGTGTTCATTTCCGGAACATTTTACATGTAATTTCATATAAACACGTTTTACTTTCCTCAGTAGAGTTTATTACGAATTGAAATATGAATAATAACCTGAGTAGATGAATAATATAAATGAACATACCATTGTGATGAACATGTGTGTGAATTTACAAATGAAACGTGAAGGTATTGTTTGTTTGAATATAATGTTTAAACATTCTTCATTGGATATTTGAAATCTTCAAGTCATAAATATTTAAGGGTGTCTAGCTGAAATTTAATATATTTTACTAATAAGTATTTATCCTTCTATGACACCTCCAATCAAGACGCACGTTTCTTAAGCAAAAATAATTACTTTAAATATACCCTGCATTAATAATTCTCCAGTTTTGTTTCTCTACCACCGGGCGAGTTGGCCGTGTGCGTAGAGGCGCGCGCCTGTGAGCTTGCATCCGGGAGATAGTAGGTTCGAATCCCACTATCGGCAGCCCTGAAAATGTTTTTCCGTGGTTTCCCATTTTCACACCAGGCAAATGCTGGGGCTGTACCTTAATTAAGGCTACGGCCGCTTCCTTCCAACTCCTAGGCCTTTCCTATCCCATCGTCGCCATAAGACCTATCTGTGTCGGTGCGACATAAAGCCCATAGCAAAAAAAAATGTTTCTCTACCCATATGTTACTAAAACTAACCGATTTAACTGTTTTCGCCATGAAGAGAATTATGCGGAGAATTATTGACCTTCCACCTGAATCACATATTATAAATGTATTCAACAGAGCTATTGGTGCAAAAGAATGTTTACCTAGATTGATCTTTTGTTGAGACCACGCAGCATGTAGTTCTTATCTTAAGCACCAGTAAGGAATACTGAATAACTAAATAAAATGACAAAGACCTAGTAATTGAATTAAACTGTCACTGGTTTTTCAATAAGGCGGCCTCACTCATAATCTTGTCTAATGCAAGCAGGAATTTTGAAATAAATATCATATTTTACGTAAAACTAGAGGTTCTGTAGATATAGAGTATTATAATTTTGTTTTACTTTTAAAAAGCATATTAAATTATTTAAAATGAAATAACGCTTGGTGTATAATAAGTCAAAGTAGCAGTCAAACAAAAATAGAAATATTCTTTATCGGCACAGATAACATTCAATCCTTAGGGACTGTCCCACAATTGGGAAATTAAAGTCCATTGATGTACCTGAGACATTAATAATCTAAGTAAACTATCTCAATTTACAATTATTCATACAGGAATCAATAATAATGCGTACAGAATTGACGGTGTTAATATCTTCGAATATTTAACAGAACTTCCTTTCATTTGTAGGAAGCTGGTTCAAGACAGTTCCAGTAACAATGCTATGCTATAGTTGTTCAAAATACAGATTAATTATTTAGTTTCATTGACCACTACAACGGATAACTGTACAATTTCTAATAATCCATACTTCCATTAATTGTAGACCGAATCAAAAAGGACAAGAAACACCTATTAATTGTTGGGTTTGTAAGAAAGGCATTCGTATATCGAAGATAGGTACACAATTGGATGTTAATTACACCACGTAAATGTTACCAGTTGATCCAATCAAGGAGGTGTTATCACTTAAGGACAGAACATGTCATTATTGTAACCAATGGTGCTTTCACGGCTCGCACTAACATACATTATATAGGCTTCTTGGGCCTATGCCATGTAAAGAAAATAAGGCGATTTTCTTTAAGTTTCACAGAGAACTCTACTCTGCGTCTTCAGAAGAAAATCTCGACTGTACACGAGGAAGACTTCTCCAAGAATGAAAGCTTGAATTTCAACGTTAGTAATAGAAGTGTAAGTGGTACGTTCATTTGTCGCCGGACGGCTAACCGTACGAGGTACAGCGCTAACATTCGGAGCGGAAGCTGATGGCAACATCGGATTCAGTCTGAGAGGGGGTCACATGACAATTGTACAAGCATTATGAAAGTATGGCATCGACACAAGCCTGGAATGAAACATCTGGTGATGAGGAACGTACGAATTTGTAAAACACCGGACGAAATAATTATAGTCAAGGGACAGGAAAGGGAACAACCTACGTAAACGCTTAATGGCTGACAACCACGTATTATTTAATTGATAGCCAGTGTCCCTCTTGAAATTCTTACCATTGTTACGTATTTCCACAGCTTCTCGTATATTCCTGGAACCGCGTACTGTGAGCCACCTGGAGACGAATTAACGTACCACTTACACTTCTATTACTAACGTCGAAATTCAAACTTTTTTTTTTTTTGCTAGGGGCTTTACGTCGCACCGACACAGATAGGTCTTATGGCGACGATGGGATTGGAAAGGTCTAGGAGTTGGAAGGAAGCGGCCGTGGCCTTAATTAAGGTACAGCCCCAGCATTTGCCTGGTGTGAAAATGGGAAACCACGGAAAACCATCTTCAGGGCTGCCGATAGTGGGATTCGAACCCACTATCTCCCGGATGCAAGCTCACAGCCGCGTGCCTCTACGCGCACGGCCAACTCGCCCGGTATTCAAACTTTCATTCTTGGAGAAGTCTTCCTGGTGATCAGTACGGATTTTACTCTGAAGACGCAGAGCAAGGTTCTCTGCGAAACGTAAAGAATTTCACCTTATATATATATATATTTTTTTTTGCTCTTTGCTTTACGTCGCACCGACACAGATAGGTCTTATGGCGACGATGAGATAGGAAAGGCCTAGAAATGGGTAGGAAGCGGCCGTGGCCTTAATTAAGGTGCAGCCCCAGCATTTTCCTGGTGTGAAAATGGGAAACCACGGAAAACGAACTTCAGGGCTGACGAGAGTGGGGTTCGAACCCACTATCACCCGATTACTGAATACTGGCCCCACTTTAGCGACTGCAGCTATCGAGTTCGGTGCCTTATTTTCTTGACACTGCATAAGCCCAAAAAGACTATATCACGCCCATATCATTATTAACTAGTACAGCGCTGGACCTGCACATCAATTATATCATTGTAAGTGTATAGCGCCTACATTAATTTTCTTCCATACAAACAAACGAAGAAATACTAAAATTTAACAGTTACAAATCGTAAGAAAAGCCTGATTTATTTTTGGTACATGTAACGATAGTGCTATAATAATTATTGCTTCCAATGATGCTAGTATTCATCACCCAGATAATGCAGGCTGCTATTCACACATTCATGAAGAAATTATTCCTTATTCATAAGAGAAGCGCAACTCAATTACCTGTTGACGTTCTTATGACAGAGAATGCTTCGGGATTATACCACACAGGCATTCCTGGAAATCCATCCATCTGGAAGTGGCCAGTGATTTTAGCATTTCTCAGTTCATTTCCATTTGAAAAAATAATAACTATGTGTGGTCTGCGAAGCGGCCTTGTGCAGGTCTTTCCAGTTTATGCCGTATAGTTGGCCTGCGCGTCTATGAGTAGAAGGCCCTACATATGATGAAATCTAATGATGAATAATTATCACATACCGCGCCCCCCGAGCGATCATATTTAACCAGTGAAAGTTAAAATACATGACCCGGCCGGGAATCAAACCTGGGGCCCTGGGATAAAGGCCAGCACGCTAACCATTCAGACATGGAGCCGGACTGAAAACATAATGTTATTAGTTTTACGCCCCACTAACTACCTTTACGGTTTAAAGAGACGTCAAAGTGCTGATATTTTGCCTGTAAATTTGCCTTATTTTAGCACATCACGACACTATGCTGAGTTGGGACATAATCAGCCCACTTGAGCTCATAAGGCCAGTGCTCTACCGTCTGAGACACTTTCCTTTTTTTACAAGTTGCTTTACGTAGCACCGACACAGATAGGTCTTATGGCGACGATGCGAAAGGAAAGGCTAGGAGTTGGAAGGATGCAGCCATGGCCTTATTTAAGGTAGTGCCCAAGCATTTGCCTGGTGTGAAAATGGGAAAGCACGGAAACCATCATCAGGGCTGCCGACAGTGGGGTTCGAACCCACTATCTCCCGAATACTGAATACTGGACGCACTTAAGCGACTGCATCTATCGAACTCGGTGTCTGAGAATTTTACTCCAGCCATTTGATAACCAAACCATACCAGCTTATGCAGGTATTCCAAGCGAATTTACATTATACTCTTTTATCTTTTTATACTTATAGAGAATTTCTCAGTCCCAACGCTCCTATGCACGCTTTGAGCTAAGATAGTCCAGTATTAAGTTACGCCATAAATCTAACCACATTTACGAGCTCAATGCCTCACTTTAACTGGTTAGCCCCAGAGACAGTGGCTCAGTCCTTAGCCGAAGGCTCAAACGCCACTAACAACTACTTTGTATGCTGAACGAGCAAAGTTACTTCTTTGAGAAAATATAATATTGGACAATAAATATATTATCAACCCACAGCTTGGTTTTCGTGTGTGGCCTTCAACCACTCTTACGTCAGAATATCCCACATATATATCCAATAATAGCAGTCATGTGATGCTCTTCTTCAATCGTCTATAAAAGAAATCAGAACCGAACTGAGAAGGAGGTTGCAAATAAATTGTGCCATGACTTATTTACGCTAATGAAACATTCATACGCAAATTGATGTGTGATCCCGCAGACTAAATTTCTCACATTACTAAAAAGGGGCCTAGGCTAATACCCATTTTTCATGAGCCGGGAGTGTATGACGAAGAGAACTCGTACTATAAATAAGCGGCCGGAAGAGGTAGTTGTGGCGTAAGAGCCAGTCAGGTGCAATGAGCGCGCGCACGTGTGTGTGTGTGAGAGAGCGAGAACAGTTTAGTATATGTTGTCTTCATCATTTCATCCTCATCACGACGCGCAGGACTCCTACGGGGGTCGAATAGAAAGACCTGCACCTGGCGAGCCGAACCCGTCCTGGGATATTCAGGAACTAAAAGCCATACGACATTTCATTTCATTGCAAACAAGCACGGGCGCAGTAGTGTATACTATAGTTTGTATACTATGCAGAAGAATCTTGATGTGGACTATTTTCAACAGAAAAATGCGTGACATTACTGCTTAAATTATGCTTGTAGCAGTTTTGCAGGCTCATTAAAGGGCTCCGGTAGGGTGTATCTTTCCCATGTAGTTTTCACAAATTTCACTGCACCGTTTCTCAACAAATAATGGAGGTAAATGTCTGAAGAATAGGTTAAACTATGATGGTCTTATAATATTTTAGCGCAAGGATTTCCAAGAGTATTGTTTTGTTTGGCAGAATTAATTTTTAATACTCAAAAATTTTGCACTTTAGAGGTGCTGTGCAGTCAATAATTTACACTGTGAGGTATGATACAATATTCCTGTGTTAAAATACTCACAGAAACGTACTTTCAAGAGTGTAAATGTTTCAGGAAGCTCATGTAGGTAGTTTCCGAGAAAAGGTACACTAAGTCTTTTAAAAAGTAAACTTATGAGGAACTGCTGTCAAAGTTCCAGTGCATTCCAGAACAATAATTTGAATCATCTGGATCGTCCTGATAGGTGTCTTCCAGCCTTCTCTTTAGTGTTCTTTTCTTCTCTCGTGCCTTACGTTCACCTTCACGCAGTACTTTCTCTGGAGCCCTAACCCTTTCTTTGTCAAGCATGTACATACTAAGCTTTTTCAATGCCTCACATCTTGACAAGTTGCCATTGTTAAAATGCATTACAGTATAGTAAACACCAAAATGACCGAGCTCGATAGCTGCAGTCTCTTAAGTGCGGCCAGTATACTGTATTCGGGAGATAGTAGGTTCGAACCCCACTGTCGGCAGCCCTGAAAATGGTTTTCCGTGGTTTCTCATTTTCACACCAGGCAAATGCTGGGGCTGTACCTTACTTAAGGCCACGGCCGCTTCCTTCCCACTCCTAGCCCTTCCCTGTCCCATCGTCGCCATAAGACCTATCTGTGTCGGTGTGACGTAAAGCAACTAGCAAAAAAACACCAAAATGAAGAGCATTAATCGACACAAAAACCGTTTTTGGAATTCTTAACCAAGTAACCCTGTTGATGCACTCATGTAAACACCTATTCAATAACTGTATATGAGATAGGTCCTTGAAAATAAGCCTAAGTTCCTCTATGAGAGCATATGGTAAACCATCCTTGTGTAGGCTACAAATGTTTGGCCTGCTGCTTGTGTTGTGTTGTACTTACAACATGTATGAGTCCCTTTGGGGCAGAGTACGTGGTTCGATGCAGAATGAGTTGAAGCAACGCTGCGAAGATTGCAACTCCCAAACTGCTTTCTCTTAAATCGTTTATTTAAAATTATTGTACCTTGTAAAATGTATGTATTATACACCAAATTAAAGAGGATACACCAAGGATCGGTAATCATCAAGAAACGAAAATGATAAATTTCTTCATTTTCCACAATACCGGAGCGCCATAATATGAGAACGTTTCTTCAATTACAAGTCTTATGTAATTAATGCTACTCTAAGTACGTAATATTTAATAGCAAACCGATTTTTATTGCTATGATTTACCGTGGTTGTACAGTTTTGTTTTCTTATAAATGTATTTTAGTGTTCTCTGTGATGGATTGAAATTTATAGTCAGTTGAAAATAATTTATACAGCCAACATACCACCTCAGAAAAATCATAGCGCACTCTGTAAGTGAATAGGCGCCATTCTGCCATATTTAAGTTGTAGATTATTAGTCCTTACTTCCCGCGGCGCGCTCAGTATGTAGGGATTATCGAGAAGAGTGTGCTTGCTCGGAATTATGACGTTACAGAGCACGTAACATGCCGACCACTGCTCTAAACGATATTACATAAAGAAGTGTTGTCCCTTTTGTTGTGTTCTTTTATTTGTCACGTCCATACCTTAGTAGAATCTTTTTGTAACTTAATACTGCTCTGAAACAATCTTCAGTAAACTCTACATGGAAGTGATACCACCCACTTTACATCTCCAGTGATAAATAATAGCACCTGAGCTCTCTAGTCTATGCAGTAACCTGAAATAAGGAATATTGCTGCCAACCACTCACAAAATAATTCAATCCTTAATCGATCGCACCAATACGTGCACTCACTACACATTCGTAGAGACGAAAGTTCATGCTGCTATTTCATTTTATTCTGATCTTCTACCTTTATCTTAAATCAAATTCTCTTTAATCTGACTCAAAGTAGTCTACAGTTTGAGGACTTATAACGGAACTGATTCAATGCAAATTCAAGCAAGACTGAGGAAAAGAACGATCACGAAATAATAAAGTAATTTACACGTCTACAATCTTCACTGGACAATGCATTTTGCTAGCAGTCCGAGAATACGTACATGTTTCAGTCTGTTAGAACAATACATAACGTAATTTTGGCTTATGTTTGAGGGTTAAGTGTAAAGTGTAGAGATCGTACAAAGCTATTAAGTGTGTACAGGCAAAAGTAGCATTTTAAATTATGTTTTATACAAGAAATTTTCCACTTTAATCACCTGTAAAATTTGACCAACTCCAATACTTCAAAAGATAAGTTGTAAACATCCTTGTACAACATTTGCAGTGTGCAACCCTGCCATACGTTTGTTGCTCGTTTTCCGTAACTTTCATTTTTATACCTGGTTTTGTAACAATCGCTTACCTTGGTCTCCTGTCACACTGGTTTCTCCCTGAATGGTTTTTGGGCCTTCCATCATCGCTGGAAATACTGCTGCCCAGCAATCTTCCTGGTTATCAATTCACCTCGTATGCCAGAACTCCCATCAGATGATTCTGACGTCACAGTCCTCGTTCAAACTGTTCTTCTAGATCCATCTGTGTGTAGTGATTGGATATGGCGCAATTAAGTATCTCCCGTATCTCACTATAAATTGAGGGAGGTGTATGGAAAATGTGTACACTCTCTTGTACTCACTGAAAAAGGAGACTCTGCAGTCAGCCTGTATTCATACGGTCATTCAAGATAGGCCAACGCCATGCTGGAGAGCATTCAAGCATTTTCCATCTAGCTCAGGTGCATGGACTCCGGAACAGCAGGACACGAGTAGGCGAACTTCGCTTATGTGTTTGTATTGAACAATATGGAACTTTACAACGAAACCTGCACTATTCTATGGCGGGTTCTTTTTCAAAATTTGCCGGGCTGAGTGGCTCAGACGGTTAAGGCGCTGGCCTTCTAACCCCAACTTGGCAGGTTCGATTCTGGCTCAGTCCGGTGGTATTTGAAGGTGCTCAAATACGACAGAACCGTGTCGGTAGATTTACTGGCACGTTAAAGAATTCCTGAGGGACTAAATTCCGGCACCTTGGCGACTCCGAAGACCTTAAAAAGTAGTTAGTGGGACGTAAAACAAATAACATTATTATTATTATTATTATTATTATTATTATTATTATTATTATTATTATTATTATTATTATTATTATTCAAAATTTTGTAACTTTTCTAATCTAATATTATGTGTCCGCAAGGGTGCCGATGTAATATTAACATTTGTTCTAGGAACCGTGTTTCAACTTCAAACTTTGCTTTCGAATTCTCGAAGACATTGAATAATGATATATGTCCCTTTTTCTAATATGTTTATTTTACGTATGTATTCTCAAAAGTAAAGAAAAGCAGTCTCCTTTCTCTTTTGGAACTTGTAAAATTCTTAAATGCTAGTTCATAGAAAGTTATTGAATTAGCTGGCTAAAATTCACGCATTATGTATGGGATCGTATGTTTACCTCATTTCTCTTTATTAATAGTTAATCTTCCCTATTTAAACTTGGTATTAAAATTGTTACATTACCTTTAAAATGAGTTACTCTGGTCTGGAGCATGGCACTATTTTCTTGGAGATTAGTTATATCTCATAGAGTGTTGTCATGATATGTTAGACAGTAGAATCACTACACGCTGGTCGTTTGGGTGTTTTAACAACAATAATAGTATTAATTGTAAGAATTTTGTATTCTTGTTTGTTGTTTGGTTGACTGTTATCTTTTCTAGTTTGAATATCTATACTGAGACGTTGAAAGGTTCTATTTTAACCTATTTGGGAATCTGTCGTGCTTCCGTCCCCTTTTTCCTTTTTCCATATTTGTCATATATTTTCATATTTTAGCTTCCCCGCGTCTTCGCTATTCTTTTTTTACGGCCTTCGTTCTTTGAATTTGCTGCGCTGTGCTACTCAGTCTTGTTCTCCCTCTCTCTCTCTCTCTGTTTTCTCTGGTTCGCTCTAGTTGGGTTTGTTTGCACGTCAAACATTATTGAGACACCCAGATTACGGCCCTGCTTATTACTACACATTGTTTATTTGAGTACCTCTAAATGCTTATCATACAGTAGCAGTTATACTACTACATCCCCTCCATATGGTAACAGTAATTACTACTAACAACTCCCACAAAAGTTTCCATCATAATTCAAATACTATTGAGAATACTTGAATGATTTTTGTATTATAGTGTATTTCATTTACAATACGCAATGTACTTTTGCTCTTTACCTTCTCAAAAGTAATTTTAATGACTAAATCATCACGTGTTAAAAATCTTTCTATTTCTTCTAAGACAATCACAACTATCAAGTTAATATTGAAAGACTTGTGTTTTTATAACGTAAACCAGATTTAGCAGCAAAATATTCTGATGAAAATTTTATTTTTAAACTCAGGTCGTTACTAGGTTTTTTTATAAATTCACACACTATTTCATGAATGGTAATGGGTATTAACCCTAGCAGTACCTACTTGGGGAGAGGGGTACTTTAAGCCAACCATTTCGATTTTTTAAATTTTCAGTGCAATATATATTTCCTATGCATCCTGGAAGAGAAGTACTTGTCCATAAAAGTTAATAGTAGCTTTTTGTTGGTGGGCATAGAGTACCGCCCTCACCTCCCCCCTTGGTAGTTCGTGTGCTTGGTCATTCAAAACACTAGTCATCGTCTCAGATTCTGCTCATAGAATGCCCTGCCTGTTGATTACTTTACAACTAAATTTGGCGCCCTTGAAGATGTAGTCCAGGTCAGCGAGTGCATTGTCGATGTCGGTATATGACTTGTATGTGTGTATGTTTTGATTGCGAGAGGTTAGTTTGATTACGTCTGAACGTTTGGTGACGTGTGTTGGTATGTCTCGGCATTGGGGAGGTGACATCATCAGTTACAGTTTCTGACTCAGTATAATATGATATTAGTGAAGAATGCGTAAGTAAAATAGATAATAAGTGTGATAAACTTGATGATGCAGACGGAGAAACAGCAGGTCCTTTTGGTCAAAGTGAATATGATAATGAAGACGAAGGTACGTGCAAGGTGCCTAAAGGTGTGCTAACGGACAATAGTAGTAGGTACGTCACTAAAAATGGTGGAGTGTATAACTTAAACCCGCCTCATGTCATTAAACGCTCAGCACGGAATATTGTGAGAGAACGTGTCTTCCATACGCAAATCGTTTGAAAAATTCTTTGTACCAGAAATATTGCAGACTGTCGTCAGATATACAAATGAAGAAACAGTGAGATTAAATGTTCCTGAAATGAACGAAAGAGAGCTCATGGGATATTTAGGGTTACTTATTTACATGGAAGAAGTGAATGAAAATTGCTCAACTATTCCGAACCTGTGGTCAAATATTTCGGGAAGATTTATTTACATTGCTACTATGAACACAACCAGATTCAGTGGCACAGAGATGAGGGTGAAGTTGCAGCGATTAGAGACGTTTTCAATCTAATGAATAAAACATTTCCTAGATATTTTTCTGCAAGTTTACACACAGTTGGGGACGAAATGTTGTATTTATCTCGTGGAAGGTATCCGTTCATGGGTTTTATCAAAGAGAAGCCAGGAATGTACGGTGGGTTTATTCGTATGCTCTTAGATTTTTAAACCAGAGCCATGTGCAGGGAAGAGCAAACATTGAATCAGCTATTGATGTCGTCAAACGTCTCATTCAACCAATAAATAATTCTGGTCGTAATGTAACTACAGATCGATATTACACTTCAGTGCATTCAACATTGGACTTGTGGAACAAAAATAAACTCAAATTCGCCTATTCAACTGAAGAGGAAGCACGTACCGGAGGAACTGAACTAACTTGCAGAGAGACAGTTGTATTCTAGCAAATGTGCCTTCTCTGATTCAAGTACGATACGAAGACGAAGAAGAACTTTCTACTGTTGTCTATCCAACATGCTAACACAGCTGTTCGTTCACCATATGTCCAAAGAAAGAAAACTGTGATAAATGTGTATTAAAACGAAACGAAAGGTGGAGTAGATTCTGCAGGCCAAATGGTACGGAAACATTCCAAAAGAAAGGAATCTTGGAGATAGTCACAGTCTGTTTCTTTCACTCTTGCAGATATTGCAGCTCTGAATGGTTATATATTATTTTTACTAAATTTTTCGAACAGGAACAAGAAAAATCAATAAGATAAATCTGTACTTACGAGAAATGGCTACTCAACTAACAAGACTTTGTACTCAAGTACGTGCTAAAAATAACGTAGGGCTCCACAGATCAACAGTTTTGGCAGTGGAGGTTTTACTGATATGTAAAACAGAACAGAAGGCAGCAGCCAAGAAGGACTGCGTAGCTGCTTATGTACCAAAGATTTGATTCCGAAGGACAGAAATTGAACATAAAACAATGATCTGTGCTTCTTGCAAGAGATACACGTTGGAAAGCCTAGCAACAAGACAATCATTTGCGCAAAATTAAATGAAGATTCAGAAGGTAGTTGTGAGTGAAGAAATCCATAAACCGAGTGTTATTGTTTTATGTAATTATTTTCCACGGAGCATACCAAAACAGACAAATTTGTGTGTGAATATGATTTAATCTAGACTACTCTTGTCGTTGTGTGGGGTAAATGTTCCCAAAATAGAATGCTGTAATGTCGAACATAACTTATTTCGGTGATCACAAATTACCCCACGCCTTGGTACTTCACGTTCCTAAAAAAAGCTTGGTACTCCTAGCGTTAAGCATGGAAAGTTTTACTTCAGTAGCATTTTCAATGGCTGATGAATAAATATATGTACCTTACTAAATCTGAGCTAGCAAAATGTTTAACTCCCAACTAAATACACACAAATTATTCTAATTTACCCGTTTTGTGTACAGTATGCTTTTAGTCTGTTTATAGTAGTCACCAGTCTCAAGTTGGTAATGACCGGGCGAGTTGGCCGTGCGCGTTGAGGCGCTCGGCTGCGAACTTACATCCGGGAGATAGTAGGTTCGAATCCCACTGTCGGCAGCCCTGAAGATGGTTTTCCATGGTCTCCCATTTTCACACCAGGCAAATGCTGGGGCTGTACCTTAATTAAGGCCACGGCCGCTTCCTTCCAACTCCTAGGCCTTTCCTATCCCATCGTCGCCATAAGATCTATCTCTGTCGATGCGACGTAAAGCCACCAGCAAAAAAAAAAAAAAAAAAAAGGTTGGTGATGGTATATATTTTCTTCACGGCAAAGGTAAATAGTAATCTTTGAGTGCCTTCATCAAGGTTTTCATGTATTATTATTTAATGTTGCTTCAAGTAAACGGCGTCTGATTCCCCTTCTACTCCTTGTACAACTAGTTAAGTGACGCAGGGGCTTTCTCTCACAACGCAGCAGTCCATTTATTAACCACGAAAATTTTTATATAATTTAGTGTCTTAAAAGAGGTTATTTCTACCGAACGTTCACTGGCATGTACAATTCAAGAGCAGTCGTTATATATCGTTACAAGAAGATAAGGGTCATCCCCGCTGCAGGAAAATTCACAGCGAGTAGATGAGTAGGGAGCTTAGTGCTGCATTCAATACTGAAAACTTTACCTTGAATACAGGCGTAGGAAGATGCGAAGATTTCCATATTTTCGGAATCGCAGCCAATCAATCAATCAATCAATCAATCAATCAATCATACGCATTTAGAGCTGTCTTCAAGGCGGCAGATTCCCTACGAATTGTTTACCTAGTCCTTTCTTAGGCAATTTCAAAGAATTTCGAAATGTATCGAAGAGTTGCCTTCCTTTCTCTAATTCATCTCTCTATGAATTAATATTTGCACCAAATTTCCCCCCTGAATTCCAACTTCATATTCATATTCTGATATTTCGTACCTTTAAAAGCTGCATACACCCTTAATAATCAGCTGTGTTATCACAGTCACTGCCACATACAACGTCTTCTTCAATTTTTTTCAATTGGCCTAGTTTAATAATGAAAGTGAATGCATTTCCAACAACACCGTGGTTCCCCCAATCACGAACTTCTCCTTCAACTTCGCAATAAAAATTAAAACAGCCTTCTCTTGTACATACACACACACACACACACATACATACATACATACATACATACATACATACATACATACATACATACGTACATTATCATTATATACTCTTATGCCTTTCAGCGTTCAGTCTGCAAGTCTCTGTGAATTTACTAAACGTCGCCACAAACCTCTATTTGCAACTAGTGCAGTGGCCTCATTTAGTTCTATACCTCTTATCTCTAAATTGTTAGAAACTGAGTCTAACCATCGTCATCTTTGTCTCCCTCTACTTCTCTTACCCTCCATAGTAGAGTCCATTTTTCTCCTAGGTAATCTATCCTCCTCCATTCGCCTCACATGATCCCACCACCGAAGCCGGTTTATGCGTACAGCTTCATCGATCGAGTCCATTCATAAATTAGCCTTTTCCCCCCTCATTCCGAGTACCCTCCTGCCATTGTTCCCACCTGTTTTTACCAGTAATCATTCTCGCTACTTTCATGAAGATAGTCTTAGTCCACCCAGCTTTCGCTCCTGTAAAGCAAAGTTGATCTGCAAACAGACCGATGTAAAGATAGTTTCGTCCGGGAGCTGACTTCCTTCTTACAGAATACCGTTAATCGCAACTGCGAGCTCACTGCATTAGCTTTACTACAACTTGATTCAATCTCTCTTAATATATTACCATCCTGGGAGAACACACAACCTAAATACTTGAAATTATCGACCTGTTCTACCTTTGTATCGCCCATCTGACATTCAATTCTGTTGAATTTTTTACCTACCGACATCACTTTAGTTTTCGAAAGGCTTATTTTCATTCCATACTCATTGCAACTATTTTCAAGTTCCAAGATATTAGACCGAAGGATTTCGGCACAATCAGCCATTAAGACCAAGTCGTGTGCATAGGCCACACTGCTTTCTACATTTCCACCTAACTGAATCCCTCCTTGCCAATTTAGACCTTTCAGAACATGATCCATATAAACTACGAACAGCAAAGGTGAAAGATTACAGCCTTGTCTAACCCCTGTAAATACCCTGAACCAAGAACTCATTCTACCATCAATTCTCACTGAAGCCCAATTGTAAGCATAAATGCCTTCGATTGATTTTAATAATGAACCTTTAATTGCATAGTCCCCCAGTATCGCGAACATCTTTTCCCTTGCTACCCTGTCATATGCTTTCTCTAGATCTACGAAACATAAACACAACTGCCTATTCATCTCGTAGCATTTTTCGATTACCTGGCGCATACTGAAAATCTGAACCTGACAGCCCCTCTGTGGTCTGAAACCGCACTGGTTTTCATCCAACTTCCTCTTAACTACTCATCGCACACTCCCTTCCAAGATGCCAGTGAATACTTTGCCTGGTATACTAATCAATATGATACCTCTATAGTTGTTGCAATCCTTCCTGTTCCCTTGCTAATAGATAGGTGCAATTACTGCTTTTGTCCAATCTGAAGGTACCTTACCAACACTCCACGCTAATTTTACTACTCTCTGAAGCCATTTCATCTCTGCCTTCCCACTATACTTCACCATTTAAGGTCTAATTTCATCTATACCTGCTGCTTTATGACAATGGATTTTATTTACCATCCTTTCCACTTCCTCAAGTGTAAATTCACCAACATCATTTTCCTCCTCCTCATGAGCTTGGCTGTTCGCAACACCACCAGAAAGATTTTCTTTTATCTTGAGAAGATGTTCAAAATATTCCCTCCACCTGCCCAGTGATTCCCTGGGATCTATTATGAGTTCACCTGAATTACTCAGAACACTGTTAATATCATTTTTCCCTCCCTTCCTAAGATTCTTTATTACTGTCCAGAAAAGTTTCCCTGCTGCTTGACCTAGCCTTTCCAGGTTATTACCAAAATCTTCCCTTGACTTCTTTTTGGAATCAACAACTATATGTTTCGCTCTGTTTCTTTCATTTACGTACAATTCCCTGTCTGCCTCGGCGCTTGTTCGGAGCCATTTCTGATAAGCCTTCTTTTTACGTTTACAAGCTGCTCTCACTTCATAACTCCACCAAGATGTTCGCCTTTTCCCATCTTTACACACAGTTGTCTCTAGGCATTCCCTTGATGTTTCTCTACAGCATCCCCGTATGCCACCCATTCTCTTTCTATATCCTGAAGCTGTTTAGTGTCTACTGTTCGAATCTTCTCACTAATCATGTCTATGTACTTCTGTATAATTTCCTCGTTCTGGCGATTTTCTAAATGCGTGCTCGGTTTGCCCGGAAGGACGTGGGTTCGAATCACCGTCAAGAAGTCGTAAAATATAAGAAACGAGATTTCCACTTCAGGAGTTGCATATGGCCCTGAGGTTCACACAGCCTACACTAAAAATGAGTACCAGGTTAATTCCTGTGGGCAAAGGCGGCCGGGCATAGAGTTAACCACTCTACCCCATCGCGTGCTGAGGTTAACAGTGGTGAAAGACTTTACCTTCCACTCCTCCAAGGGCCTTCATTGCCTGTACGGAGGTGACTTTTCTTTGCCTTGCAGATTTTCTACCTTTATTCGTTTGCAAACAGATTTCATTTTCTCTATCCTATGCCTAGTGATACATAGTTCACTACTGATCAGATAGTGGTCTGTATCATCGAAAAATCCCCGGAGAACTCGTACATTCCTAACAGATTTCCTGAATTCGAAGACGGTTAAGATATAGTTTATTATGGATCTGGTACCTCTGGCCTCCCATGTGTAGCGGTGAATAGCCTTGTGCTTGAAAAATGTACTCGTAACTGCTACTAAACCCATACTAGCACAGAAGTCCAGCAAACGCTTCCAATTCGCATTAGCTTCCATACCTTCCCCACATTTACCAATCACCCTTTCGTATCCTTCAGTTCTATTTCCAACTCTCGCATTGAAATCGCCCATTAGCACTATCCTATCATTGCTGTTGACCCTGACCACGATGTCACTCAATGCTTCATAAAACTTGTCAACTTCATCCTCATCTACACACTCGCATGTTGATTACACTGAGACATTTCTCGTCCTAATTCCTCCAACTGGCAAATCTACCCACATCATTCGCTCATTTACGCGTCTAACAGAAATTATGTTGCGTGCAATGGTATTCCTGATAAAGAGCCCTTTCCCAGACTCTGCCCTTCCATTTCTAACACCCGTCATGTACACTCTGTAATCCCCTATCTCTTCCTCGTTATCTCCCATTCCCCGAATATCACTTACTCCCAGCACATCCAAATTCATCCTCTTTGGTTACTCAGCAAGTTCTGCTTTCTTTCATAAATAAGCCACATTAATATTGATAGCCCCCCATCGAATTCCATTTCGTTCGCCAAGTTGTTTCCAAGGAGTCCCTCGCCTGTCAAATGGGAGTGGGACTCCGTTACTCCCACAGGTCCGAGGCTTGCTTAAAATGTTCTGAGCTCGGTAAATTCACGAAGCAGGATGCTACCCTACTTACACGCAGTACAAGTGAGGATCTCTTCTCTAACGGGTTATGGACCACTGGTGGATAGTATAGTCCTAGCCGCCTGAGCAAAAGGAGGGCCATGACTCAGAATATGTCCGAGATGCCCACTCCCATTCCATAGCATCTGGTATCCCGACACCCAGGACCACTTACTAGGCCACTCAGCTCTTGCCCATGGTTAACGCACTAGGATGTGACTACAGTAACCAGCACCATGAACCATATTACACTCTTAATTCCTTCTATCACAATTTTCCCAGGTTGAGTCGGTGACATGCCAACAGGTGTGTTATGTGACCTGACATGATTTTTCTCCTTTCGCCTGCCGGTTCCATTGGGCTCAAGTCACACATGTAGGGTGGGAACCTGACTATTATGTGACCTTCGGCTGCTAGGATAGATTTAACGTGCTACACTATCTCTTCAAAGGAATATCTTCCATGAGAGAAAATGGCGTAAAATTTCTCATTTTTTAAATCCCAACGCACGCCGTATGCTCTCAGGTAGTCCAGCATATATTTATTTAAAGAACCTGGAGGTTAGTCCATTGAAATCACACAATACTGCAATTCTACTAAGCTTGGGATGACATTCTCCTTCATCTATTATTAGAAGTTGCCTGCATTCATCTGCATAATGCATTACCGCTTTTTGGATCAGCTGACAGCCGCTTTATACGGACCCTGAAGTCTTACCCCTAAAATGCACACAATTATAATTCTATTACGGGCATTTACATTTCTTAAGACTCTTGTAACCCCATTCATAATTTTTCAACGTCATCGCAGACGCGTGGTGGCTGTAATATTTTTATTAAAGTATGATGGCCCGTAGTGGATGCCGTACTGCTCCTTGCCATCGACTGCGGTGTTCAGCTAGCCGGTTTGCTTGCTCCAAGTTGGTGTTGAGCAGGGTTTCTACGATGTCAGTCCAACGGGTGGCGGCCTGCCATGCCGTCGCTTTGCGTAAAGGCTCGCTCCCACCTACTGGAAACGAATCGAACCGAACAACCGAAATGTCCACTCGACCACTCACATATAGCGAAACATAATCGAACAGCATTCTACGGGAAGCTTCAGGCTTGCAATGGATGGTCTGATAGAAGCTGTGAGGAGGCAGAAAATTACTAGACATGGAAGAAGTCTCTGGGTGCATGAAATTAACAAGAGAGCCGAAAGGAAAGTTTTCAGACATATTTTAATGTTTATTGCGCGATGTAAGTCTCGGCGGTACTTAAGAGTTACTGTATTGCAATTTCAACACTTATTTCAGATAGTAGAATTTAACAAATAAATAAATTTGACAGGAAGAAATGATACTTCAGATGAACCGGGAGTCTGTGATCATTTTAAAAACTACTTTAATGCAGTAGACTGATAGCCTCAACATTATTATTATTACATTTTTAACAATTTGCTTTACGTCGCACCGACACATATAGGTCTTATGACAACGATGGGGTACGAAAGGGCTAGAAGCTGTGCAGGCCTAGCGCATTCATAGATCTCCAAATATCCACCCCCATCGACTCGCTGTGATTTCTTCTGACGCGGGGCTAATTCTTTCCGGCATTGAATATGGCTGCTGCACGTATCATTCAAAGACTACATTCTCTCAATTGATCACTACGATAATTATCAAATAAGTAGAAAAATAAAATATAAGGAACTTAACATGTTCTTTGGCTTTAATCATTTAACTGCATTAATCTAGATAACCAGTAAAGTTATTAATAATAATTTCGTATGGCTATTTCTAGCCGAGTGCAGCCCTTGTAAAGCAGAGCCTCCGATGAGGGTGGGCGGCATCTGCCATTTGTAGGTAACTGCGTGTTATTGTGGTGGAGGGTAGTGTTATGTGTGGTGTGTGAGTTGCAGGGATGTTGGAGACAGCACAAACACCCAACCCCCGGGCCATTGGAATTAACCAATGAAGGTTAAAATCCCCGACCCGGCCGGGAATCGAACCCGGGACCCTCTGAACCGAAGGCCAGTACGCTGACCATTCAGCCAACGAGTCGGACAGTAAAGTTATTAACAACGAGAGTTGTTAATATCTTATTTAGTTAGAGCAAATTTACGTGTATTTGTCAGGTATTAATCAGTTCAGAAAATTCAAGATCAGCATTGAGTTTATTAATAATTACCTAATAGAGAATACGGATAAGTATCGGTATCCGAGAGAAAGAGCAGAACTGCCAACCGTACCGCACGCTCAACTTGAGTTGGAGCTGTGACCGCCGATAACTTTTAATTACTGGCTAGCTGACCAAAAAGCATCTGATAATTGAATATTAAACCCTTTTGTGCCATGAGTCACGGAAATATTAATTCGCTGTGTAATGACTGAAATATCGAACTGTTAATATTATATAAGAAGGCAGAAGTAATTGGGTTAAATTTGATGGTGTTCATTATATCAGTAAAAATTTATTATATCAGATTCGTTTCAACTTGTTGGTGTTATATAAAATGGCTCGATGCTTGGTGCTAACGCGGTAAAACATCAGCCTGGGTTAATCTGTCTAGTAAATTTGATTGTACTCATTTTTCAGAATTAAATCTGTAATTGTTATATTCCATTACATATGGTTAATTATTCAAAAGCAATACAGACAATTAATTAATTAATAGTAGTTTATCGGAACTGACAATTGCGGAGCTAATTATCCCACATTTGAAACAACGTGCTTTCAAGGCAAGCACTGCGAGTAGAACGTGATGGGAAACATGTAGAACGATGTAGACAAAAGGCATGGCATACTTTGGATTACACACTTGATGGTCAAATTAATTTCTAGAAAGTAGCCATTGGTTTCAGCATGTGCCAGCTAGGGACCACTAAGGTGTGGTCATTTTGTGTGTCCAATTATATCTAATCTCGGATGAGATGGGTAGGAAAGTGGTGGGATTATTTCTTGAACATAAGCCGCCAATGCTTTAGTGAATTATTAAGTCTTATTTTTCTTCTTCTTATTATTATTGTTATTATTGTTCTTTTTATATGTCAGCCACGTGGTGTAAAGAGAACGTTCCTGCCCCTTATCTGGTGGCCCCATGTTCGATTCCCGGTCAGGCCACCTGGACCTGAGGGTTCGAGGTCCACTCAGCCTACGTGACTGCAGTTGAAGAGTTATCTGACAGTTAGGTGGCGTCCCCGTTCTATAAATCCGACAATAACGACCCAGAGGATGCATCGCGCTGACCACGCGTCCCCTGAAGATCTGCTGGCCTTCGGGCTGAGCAGCGGTCGCTTGGTAAGCCAAATCCCATCGGGGTTTTTGTGCCATTGTTACTATTTTTAAAGCGATACAGCAAGATATGGACTATGAACCCATAAGCAAACGGTGTTTCCTCAAGCTTATGAGTACACCTTTTGTTTCCATTCCTATCGAAGGGTTTTCAATCTCCTGTTTCTGTCGTTCTCCAGTTGATAGGTTCTGCAGTTTAATGCATCTTTCAGGATTTTCTCTCAAATATGTAACTTCCTTCGTAACAAGGTGTCTGTCGTGAAATTCCGCTGGTTTTGTGCTTATATCCTGTACAGTAGATCTCTGTGCACGTCTCTCCCCCATCAGGGATGAGTTTTTCATTTCTCCTGATGTGCAAGTATCTTACATTCCAAATTCTCTCCAGGTTCATTCTCTTCGAATGCCCATGAAAATTCAACCCCCTTTTTCGCAGTATGGTGGATACATAATCTATATTCGCATACAGTTCCTTGTTGGACCTCAGATGGAGCGTAAACCATTCTGACAATTTCTCGGGCTTCAAAATTCTCCTCAGGAAATTTCATTTTTTCTTTTCAATCAAGCTAGGGTCTCGGTGCTAGACAGGCACTATAGTCTGACTGCTTTAGAGTAGTATTTCAATTTTCAAGGAGATGGATCTGGATTTGTAGATATAATGGCACTGCTTAAATGCCATTTCCAGCTTCCCAGCTCTTACTCCCAGCGCTTACCTTATATTATCATAGGGATTAAGGATTACACCTACTTATTTTAATTTTTTATTTCACTGAATAGCTCCATTCGTTGTCAAAATCTTGTGGGATGATTCCACCTCCTCCGAGTACTTGTACCCCATCTTTTCAAAGAAGATCCAAAGGTGGACTTTGCAGATATTTCTTGCAGTATTTCAATCTGCTCCACTGTTGCTTGTAGGTGAACGTCACATGAGAGTATGTACCTGTAAGAGTTTGTTGGATCAGGACGTCTGGTCAGTTCTAAATTTCCTGAGAATGTTGGTAAATGTCCTGCGGTTCACTGAATCATTCGCTCGTTTTGAAATCCGAGAAGTTTGTAACCAGTCCATTTGTTTCATTGCCTGATTCTGAACAATGATTTCAGGTTACAGAAATGCGCTGCAAAAGATCACCTAGCCTTGCTTTCCCCCAACAGTTTATCTAGGTGAGGTTATACCCTATGCTGCGGTTCTTTCTCGAATACCTAGTAGGTAATGGAGAGGAGAGAAATGTCCCTGGAATTGTTAACGTCCTTTCTGTTCCCTATCCCTATGCTTTGCAAGGGACAAATTAATGAGTCCCTTCACCCTTTTAGGATTTCCTTCGTTGCCCAGAAATTGCGAAGAGTCTTTCCAACAGTTTCACCGCGTTTTATCCAGAGCAATCGCGTGATTCCGCAGTGATGGAGTCATTCTAGGAGCCATGTTATTTCCTAACTCCGTAATTATATCACTGAATATTTCTCTATCGGGGAGGCGGGATGTGAATCTCGTAGGTATCCTGGGATGCTTCGAAGGATGGTCTTCCCTTGGGGGAGAGAAGTGTGTCATATTTGAAGAGTTTATGAATATATCGAGCCAGATGTTTGCAGTTGATCCTGATGGTCGTTATGAGTTTTCCTTAGTCATCCTTGAAGCACAGGTTTCCTGGAGTGAATCCATCAACTCCGTTCTTGAAAACCGGATAAAAACCCCGGTTTTGTTCTTCTAAAAAATTCTTCAATGGCATCCTATTTGTTTCCTTGCGTGCGTTTGGTTCACATTCCTGAGAATTTAGGCTTTCTGTTCTTTCTGCTCACTAAATCCATCAACGTCCTGATCGTTTAACCGCCATCTGCGCCATGCTTCTTATATATTATGCTGTGCTTCCTAGCACTTGTCATTTCAACATGGTTGTTTTTTTATTGCCAGTAGTATTGTCTGTTGAGCAGCATTCTGAATTCTAGTAGCCATTTCGTTCAATTCACATGAGTCCAAGGTATGAAGATTATTCCGATACTTCTCCCCAACACTGCGATTAACTTTGAATTCTTCGATCGTAAATAATTTGAGTTTGGATGGGTTTTTTAATTTGGTTTGAGAATGAACTTAATCGTAACTCTAATCAAGTGTTGGTTGGCGCATTTCTGTACTCTGTCCTTCAGTATCTCTCGGGGACTGGAGGTTGCCACGTGATCAGTTTTAAAATCTCAAAAGTTCGAATTTGGGGATCGCCATGTAATAATATTCCTCGTCTCTTTCTTCAACCGGGTGGACAATAAATTCACAGACTTCATTTAACATTTGCCCTTTCTTCTTAGTCCTTCTATGTCCCGGATACTCCCCTCCGATTTTCCAGCATTTCCTTTCTTTCCCAATGTGTGCATTAAAATCACAGGCTAAGATAGTTACTTACTGATCAGACACTTTCAAGCACCGACCAATATCCTCGACATTAGTAGCATTCCCTTTATTGCCGTGGTGGAACGGCGCTTGGGTAGTGAAGGATGGAGAACTCAATTTTGAAAGATGATGTATTAATTATCAACAAAATTACTATTATTATACAATTGTATTCCATTAATTTAGGTAGTTTTTCGAGACTGTATACAGTCTTCATAATTTTCGAATTATATCACTGTGTATTGTACGTTCTGAATGAGTGTAAGGGAGGGACCTGATCTCTAACTTCGCTGCATACAAAGGCATCCAATAAATTAAATGTATAAATAAAGTAATAAATCCTACACTGGCTCGTAAAACAAAAGGCCATTCCCAATTCGGCTGGGGATTTGTCCTGTTACCAGGCTTGTTCCATGGATGGCAATCCTTTCAAAATTCGTTAATTACCCATTGCCGATACTTCATCTAACACAAACCTTGTTTTCGAACTACCGAGAGCTTGATTTTATACACGTTGAACACCGTAACCAGTTCCAATTGTTTGCCAGCCCGCCTCCTAGCCATGATTGTTAAGACATCAAGTCTATATGGCCTGATACCGTGGATAGCCAGTTGGAGTCCCGCTGAGTGAAAACAGTTTCACCGTCATAATGTTGACCACTTTTTCTAAACACTTGATTGCGTGCCAAAAGGCTAGAATTATTCCATACCTCTCTCCAGTCTTCATATGGATTGGGGACATATGACGCTGTTAATGGTGACTGAACTGCAGAAGTATTGAAAAGAAAAGAATAGAATTGAGTAATTTATGGTAATTACAAAAGATTGTAATAGGAGTTGAGTCATGGCTGAGAAATGATATACTGGATGCAGAAATTTTTCCTAGGAACTGGAGTGTGTATCGTAGAGATAGGATAGGAATGGTAGGAGGGCGAGTGTTCATTATGCTGAAAGATGAATTTGTAAGCAACGAAAAAGTTTTTTTTTTTTTTTGCTAGTTGCTTTACGTCGCACCGACACAGATAGGTCTTATGGCGACGATGGGACAGGGAAGGGCTAGGAGTGGGATGGAAGCGGCCGTGGCCTTAATTAAGGTACAGCCCCAGCATTTGCCTGGTGTGAAAATGGGAAACCACGGAAAACCATTTTCAGGGCTGCCGACAGTGGGGTACGTACCAACGAAAAAGTTTAAGACGACAAACATTGTATTCTAGGTGTAAGGCTCATCTCTCAAGGTAGTAGGCAACTTGATGACTTTGGAGTGTACAGACCGGGAAAGGTTAGCGCTGACACTGATTCGGAATTATTTGATAAGATAATCAGCTATGTGGGAAACGATATGGAAAGGAACGTGATTGTAGCGGCTGATCTCAATTTACCGAATGTCCATTGGGAAGGTAATGCGAACGACAGGAAGCATGGTCGACAAATGCCAAATAAGTTAATATTGGAAGGACAACTGATTCAGAAAGTGACGGAACCAACTAGAGGGAAGAATATTCTGGACGTGGTGCTGGCAAAACCAGATGAGCTCTATAGAGAAAACGAAGTAATAGATGATATTATTGATCACGAAGCTGTTTTTGTCGTAGTTAAAAAAAAATTGAAATAGATAGAAAGGTCTTAAATTACGACTATTGGGCAGTACTACATGGCCGATAAAATAGGCATGAAGGAGTTTTTATAAAGTAACTCTAATCGGTGGAAAACGATAAATAAAAATGTGAACAGACTTTGGGATGGGTTTGAAGCAATTGCTGAAGGATGCTCAAACAGGTTCGTACCTTTCAAGGTGGTAACGAATGGTCTTAAGATCCTCTATAATATAACAGAGGAGTAAAGAGACAAAGAAGGCGGTGCAGGTTGGAAGGCACTATAATTAAGAATGGCTGTAGAGGTAAGGAGAAATTGAAGGAACTTACTAGGAAATTGAATATAGAAAAGAAGTCAGCCAAGGATAACATGATGGCAAGCATAACTGGCAGTAATGCACATTTTAGTGAAGAATGGAAGGGTATGTACACGTACTTTACGGCAGAGACAAGTTCCGAGAAGGGCATTCCTGGAACCATTGATGAACAAGGGGAGCGTGTATGCGAGAATCTTCAAAAGGCAGAAGTATTCAGGCAGCAGTATGTAAAGATTGTTGGTTGCAAGGATAATGTCCAGATAGGGGAGGTGACTAATTCTAAGAATAATTAAAATTTACCTATGGTAACAACGGCATTTACAATAAGATACAAAATTTGAGAAATAGAAAAGCAGCTCGAGTGGATGTGTTTCCGGGGGATATACTAAACACATATGGATTGGGTTATAGTGCCATATCTGATGTACTTATTTGATTATTATTTTCATGAAGGAGCTATACCAAATGAATGTATAGTTGCTATAGTAGCCCCTGTGTGTGAAGGAAAAGCTGATAGACATAAAGGTAAAAATGACAGGCCAGACTGTTTGACATGCATTCCATGTAAGTTTTGGGAAGGCATTCTTTCTGATTATACTGTATTACACATGTTTTCGAAATTATCAAATGCTTCGACAGAAGGCAGCTTGAGTTTAGAAAAGGTTATTCCACTGAAGCTCAACTTGTAGGATTTCAGTATGGTTTGGCAGACATCTTGGATTTAGGAGGTCAAATTGACTGTGTCGCGATTGACCTATCTAAGCCACATGATAGGGTAGATCATGGGAGACTTCCGCCAAGCATGAGTACAATTCGACTTCAGAAAAGAGTGACTGAATAGGTGGCTATGTTTCTAGAAAATAGATTTCAGAGAATTAGAGTAGGCGAATGTTTATCTGACCTTGTAATAATAAAGAGGGTAATTCCTCAAGGCAGTATTATTGGACATTCATGATTTCTTATATATATAAACTAGCTTCGCTCGCGTGAACTTCGTAATTTGATAAAAGTGATCGTTCCTCGGCACTCTACTACGACATTACCTGAAAATTCCTAAAATATAAAAACTCACCGAAAAATTCAATTTCATTTTCTCCAGAAACTCTTTGCAAACCACGTTTATGGTATTGCCTACTGGGGCTAAGATAACCGTGCAACATAGAACTGTACATGAGAGAAAAAGTCTCCTCTCAACTTGAAGAAACATGTTTCTTTGTTTATAAGGAGATTCCAAATACCAATTTCCACGTTCGTAACGTCTTCAGTTTTTAGGTTATCAGTATCCCCATAAAAGAATTCAACCCCTTTATCAGTCTTTCTCCCAACCCCAACCCCACCTCAGTGGATTTTCCAAAAACAAAAAGTACATGCTTCTTTATTTTTTTAAGGAGATACCAAGGGTCACGTCTCTGTCATCTTCAGTTTCTGATTTAGAAGCATCCACATAAAAAAAATATTCAGCTCTTTTTCACTTCTTTTCACCCTCATTATGTGCCTTTCCCGGAAACAAAGAAACGTTTACCTTTGTATTACAGGACTTCCCAAGTACCAGGTTTTATGTCTCTAACATATTAAGTTTTAACATATACTGTAGATATACCGGTACTCATTTTAAAAATTCACCCGCTTTTTACATTCTTTTCAGCCCTTTATGTGAATTTCCGGAAACAAAAAATGCGTGTTCTTTTATTTTTAAAGGAGATTCAAAATACCAACTTTCACGTGTGTGACATCTTCAGTTATTGAGTTATAAGTATTCTTTTTAAAGAATTCAAGTTCTTCTTCACTTATTTCTACACCCTACCCCCATAAGTGGACTTTCCGAAAACAAAATATACGTGCTTCTTTATTTTACAAGGAGATACAAAATACCACCTTTCACGTCTGTAACATGCTCAGTTTTGAGTTATAAGTATCCTCTTAAACAGACTCCTTAATTACTTATTTTCACCCCGCCCCTTAAGTGGACTTTCCGAAAACAAAATATACGTGTTCCTTCATTTTAAAGGATATTCCAAATACCAATTTTCACGTCTGTAACAGCTTTAGTTTTTGAGATATAAGTATCCCCATACAAAGAATTTAACTAAATTTTCAATTCATTCACCTCCACACCCCCGTCCCGTTAAGTGGATTCTTCGAAAACAAACGAAGAACTGTTTATTTATTCTTAAAGGAGATTCCAAATACCAATTCTCACGCCTGTAACAACTTAAACTTTTGATATACGTATCATCGTACAAAGAAGTCAAATACATTTTCTCGTCGCCATAAGACCTATCTGTGTCGGTGCGACGTAAAGCCCCTAGCAAAAAATTAATACATTTTCAATTCGTTCACCCCACCTTAAGTGGGATTTTCGAAAACAAAGGAATACATGTTTCATTAACTTGAAAAAATCCAAATACAAATTTTCATGTGTGAAAAATCTTCAGTTTTTGAGATAGTAATCTCATAAAAATAATTAAACTCCTTTTTTCGCCCCAACCCCGTTAAATTGATCCCCCTCATAAATGCTCGTTTCTTTACTTTTAAAGGAGATTCCAAATACCAGTATTCAGGTCTGTAACCTCCAGTACTTCAGGTATAATTATCCTCATAAAAATAACTCACTTTTTAATTCTTTCACCCTCCCCCATTGAGTGAATTTTCCGAAGAAAAAAATAAATGTTGTTTTTTCAAAAGGAGCTTCCAAACACCAATTATCACGACTGTAACATCTTAAGATTTTGAGATATATGTGTCCTCATAAAAGGAATTCAACACCTTTTTACCCGCCCCTATATCAGCCGGGTTGATTTTTCCCCCAAAAATCCGTGTTTCTTTTTTTAAAATTTATTTTACGCCCACATTGGAGACTGAAATCAATCTATATACATTCAAGTCTTATGAATATTGGTTACAAATTTGGTTGATGTTACTTCTTTTGTTCCCAGAAATGCTTCATTCTCTGCCCTGGCTGCCCGTTCTACGTCAGTTATGTTGTACTGTTTGCGTTTATAGGTCTTCAGTTTAAGTCTCACGTCGTTATTTCTCAGGATCCTCTTCTTTTCTCTGTTTTCAATTTCAATTCCAAAAGTAGTTGAATAAATGTCTGAATATCCTAGTCTCTGATAGTCGTGATTTGTGACAGAAAAAAAAACTCTTGTTTTCCGCATTTTATCCATTATAGACTCAGTCTCCTGGTATACGACTTCATTAGGTAGTAGTCGCCATTGTCCATCTACTTGGCGTTTTTTGTTTAGAATTGTTCTAATGATTCGTCTATCTATTTTCTGTAATCTATCTGTAGTTGATTTCGTATTCAAATTGAATAAGGTTTCACTAGCATAGGTTGCTTCAGGATTAATAACGGAGTTGAAGTGTTTAAATGTTGCATTTATTGAGGGAGATTTCTTCTTGTAGGTCGGCCAAGTAATGTGTTGAGCTTGTTTTAATTTGGTAATTCTATTTTAAACGGATACTTTCTCTTTTTTGTTGCAAGTTATAATCTCTCCAAGGTATTTCAATTTATTAACAACCTTAATTTATTTGTTATTAGTCAGTGTGATAGGTGATGTTTCCACATTGAAGGATGGCATCATTTCCGTCTTTTCAAAGGAGATTTGTAACCGAAATTTTGCTGCTATTCGTTCTAATTCCTTTATTTGGAGTTTAGCCTCTTCCACACTACTTGCAAGTATCGCAAGGTCATCTGCAAATGTTAGACAATTGTGTTTGATATTTTTGCCAACCTTGATGTTTGGCTGACATTTCTTAGACCATTCTCGCACAACTTTCTCCAATGCACAGTTAAACAGTATTGGTGAGAGATCATCCCAATTTCGAAGTCCAGTCCGGATTTCAAATGATTCAGACAACTCTCCTCGGAATTTAACTTTTGCTCTAGTGTTCTTGAGGATAACACCAACGAGATAAATGAGTTACTGGTGTAACCCAAATTCTTTAAGGACTTTAAGTAATGACCACGATGAATAGTGTCATATGCTTTCTTGAAGTCAACAAAAGTGATAACTAGCTTTTTGTTTCTCATTCTTTTGTGGTTCATGATCCACTTAAGACTAATGATTTGGTTAGGACAACTCCTTCCAGGTCGAAATCCCCCCTGATACTCTCCAAGTTCTTGGTCGAGCTGTTTTTTGAATTCTCGTGAGGATAATTCTAAACCGGATCTTATATGTGATATCAAGTAGAGAGATCCCTCGGTAATTATTTGGATCCAGTCTATCCCCCTTTTTGTGTATTGGATGAATTATAGCTGTATTCCATTCTGCATGCAGTTTTTCAGAGTTCCATATGTCTATGACGTGTTTGCCGTCTTTCTTTCTTTCTTGTTAAAGGAGACTCTAAACATCAATTTTCACGCCTGTAAAAACTGTAGGCTTTATTAGAAGTAAGTATCCTCATACAAATAATTCAATTGATTTTCAGTTCTTTCATCCCCCTTAATTGGATTTTACAAAACAAAAGGAATACACGTTTCCTTACTTTTAAAAGAGATTCCAAATACCAATTTTCACGTATCTTTAGTTTTTGAGATATAAGTACCCTAATACAAATAATTCAACTTACTTTTCCACTCCTTCACCCCACAACCTTCACAGTCCTAGCCCCACCGCATCCCACCGCCGCCGAAAATCTATATGTGTTAGTGCGACGTAAGATAAATAGCATAAAAACCTACGCACACGGGGCTCTTGTATTTACAAATACTCAGTCAGTGCCGGCCCTGTATTCTAGGGGTAGCGAGCCTATCTCTCGCCCGGAGGCCCCGGGATCTATTTCCGACCAGGTCAAGGATTTTTATCTGGATCAGAGGAATGATTCCAAGTCCAATCAGCCTACGCAATTGCACTTCGGGAGCTAGGAGATAGCAGTCCGGTCTAGAAAACCAAGAGTCACTGTCGATAGGATTCGACGCACTGATCACGCGTCAGGCAATGGTCGCTAGATAGTCCAAAGCCCACTAGAGCACCAGTGCCAAAGAATTTCCTAAGTAATCTCGTGCTCTGTCAATGTTTGGTTCCGTAAACATGAACACTTGGAGATTGTGAGTAACCAAGAGCACTGCATAAGCAGTCAAACAACACGCATTCTGACTGCATAGATAAACGTTATCAAAGTAAACACAGATATCGTAAACTCTAACTCCGTAAATAATTATTATATTATATCCACCAACTGCAAAAACTGAGGAAAATACATCTTGCCTATGCCTCGTTTTAACTATGAAATCTCTATGTCGCTTTTATTTTATTTATTTTTTTGCTAGTTGCTTTACGTCGCACCGACACAGATAGGTCTTATGGCGACGATGGGGCAGGGAAGGGCTAGGAGTGGGAAGGAAGTGGCCGTGGCCTTAATTAAGGTACAGCCCCAGCATTTGCCTGCTGTGGAAATGGGAAACCACGGAAAACCATTTTCAGGGCTGCCGACAGTGGGGTTCGAACCTACTATGTCCCGAATATTGGATACTGGCCGCACTTAAGCGACAGCAGCTATCGAGCTCGGTATATGTCGCTTTTAATTGTGGTTCTGACTACAAATAGAGAGCAGATCTCTCGATTTCTAATATCCCCCGATTAAAGCTTGATTTACACTAATATTAATTAAAGAGCACGTTTCTAAAACTCAGTAAGTCATTTTTTGAGGAAATTAAGAATTAATTTTGGTATTAATTGTAATGTATAGAACAACCTATGTCGCTAATATTTTATTCCAGAACGCACTATCTCATCCTAAAATGTGGCGTTGGAAATAATATTTTTCTCCAAAACTGTACGAAGTCAGGCTGTGATGTCTTCCAAACTCTGCCAAATCAAATACCCATTCCTACGACTTAACTCCTATTTCCCATTCCTTTTGAGGGAATAGCGTGTTACTGTGTGAAAAGGAGGAAGAATGAAGTTTCCACAAGGAACGCAACAAAATATTGCCAAAGAAGAAGAAGGATGTTGAAGAACTTCTAATGTTTGTTTCTCTGTCTGAAGAAGCTGTTATACTACAATAAAGCTCTGGAGAACTTCATAGATGATGCAGATGTGGATGATCACACAAAAGTGTACAGTGTTGAAGAAAAGCCATTTGTGTAATGTTACGCAGCTCTTAAAGCTAGTAGTATAGTGTTAATCGATCAATCAATACTGATCTGCATTTAGGGCAGTCGCCCAGGTGGCAGATTCCCTATCTGTTGCTTTCCTAGCCTTTTCCTAAATGATTTCAAAGAAATTGGAAATTTATTGAACATCTCCCTTGGTAAGTTATTCCAATCCATAACTCCCCTTCCTATAAATGAATATTTGCATTGGTTTTTTTTTCGGCCACGGTATCCTGACTCACTCCCCTCTATTGAAAGGAGAACCCCCTCCGGCGGTAGTTGTGTTCTTGAGCTTTCATTGATTTAATATTTCCAATTAATTTTACTATTCAATTATTTTTAATGTTCGGTATTTAACAATTCTACAATCGTTTGTTTACCTCACTGCCCTCCAAAGAAAATTTCGGTACCCTCACATTTCAGAAAATCCGCATTTTTACATGATAACTTGTAAATCTGTCGTTTCTCTATACGTACGTTAATATGAAAGTCAATAAGAAAAATCTAGAATCAGTCACTAAGATTCCAATGTTTTTAGTGCTTTCTACCGTTCTTCCAAAGGTGTAACCTACAATATGCATGTAGATATTTTAATTAAAACTCACTAAGTTTTTAACTGTTTTCCAGAATTGACGTTAGTCAAGAGACTTACTTTACGTTGGCCTGGTAGCATGCCGAGCACGGGTACAGGCATATACTTCCACAGTATCACACTTCTCAACCCTCCCTGTTGTCTCTTTCCTCTTAGATTAACAGCATGTCAGAGACAATATAGATTAGAGTCGATCACCACGTGGGGTCCCCCTAGTTGATTTAGCTGCCTGGGAGACTGATTATCTTGGATCCGGTAGGGGTATTTCAGTCGCCTTGACGAGGGGTACTGTAATGTATTCGAAACTTCGACAATTGTAGGGAATGTACAGAAGACGAAAACATGAATCAACCCGGAAGAAGAACTAAATATCCCAAGGCATTGTTTGCCATCTGTATGATCTTCAGCATGCCAGAATCAGTGCTTGTATTGCCACCTGTAGAGGTTACTGTGCGTACTAGTATGGGTGTTTCAGGGCGGCTCCATACCTAGTACCTCTGAACCGCTTGAGCTATTGATCTGAAAATGTTATAATTTCATAACTCAAAATGTATTTTTCTAAAATACACCTTGACTGAATTTCATATCTCCCAAAGGGTGTGCTACATTTTTCTGGCAGTATATACATTACATTACAGGCAATGCATATGTGTTATGAATTGTAAGTTTTAAAGACCACTGATATTTGTTTACCGGGCCTAGATTCTCTGGTGAACGAAACCTATTGAATAAAATAAGAAATAAGTAAACGAATTCGGAACGCTTATAGTTGCTACTAAGAGCTGATTCAATATTTCAGTTCACAACTTCTTAACCTTTTGCTATGAGTAAGAATAAAAGAAAAAATAAACAATAAGGAATAAAAATAGTAAGAATAAAAACTTAACAAAACCGGTTGAAGAGTTTGAATGTGAAAGTTGGTTGTTGATAGAGTCTGATGGGTTCTGACTCGCCACAGTTTTAAGAGGGATGCAAGGAACAAATTATGAACTTCAATTAACATTTCGAGACTAAATAATATTACTGGTTTTACGTCAAACTAACTACTATGGAGACTGCGATCATTGGATCATTCATATAAAGTTTGCGGATGACGATAATAATATTAAAATTGGTGAAATGCACCTCAGATGGGAGCAGGAGATGTTGAAAATCTAAGCATTGCTGAACAAGTGTAAAGAACTGGTGAACAGTTTCCAACACAGGGAAGTCTAAAAGAATATCCTACGGAAAGCCGAGGTTTACACCGGACTGTAGAGCTTCTATTTAGTTAAGTTTTTTTAAGCTTCAAGTTAATGCCAGTATGTTTTCATTTCGACTTTGACATAGTAGTGCAAATCTTGTTTTTTGCTATTTCGAAGTATAGAAACATATGTAAGGTGTCCTCAGAGGGAAATAATACGAGTAATCAATTACGTTGGCACGTGTCTGTGTAAGAGGAATAGACCACGCAATGTAATGGCGGGGTCTCATCACCGAACTGACATCCAACACTTGCTTTGTGTCAGGTAAGGTGGTGTGCAGCAAGGCTCGAGTGGATCTGAGACGGGAGGCGACTCCTCCACATCATGGTGGCATTGCGCAGTAATACGAGCCACACAACCACACCTCCCCGTTATACTAATTATCACTTCGTCTTGTTTCATTACAGTAGTCTCAATGACACGATATTGGAGGCAGGAAGGTAATTAGCTTTGCCTTGGTAGCTTCTCCAGGGAAACTGGAGAGGACTTGGTGGACGGCTTGCAGTAACCACAGCGTAGGTGTAGTCAACAGACAAGAGACTCTAGCCAATGATTTCTTATTTACATACCCTTGTAGTGAGTACAGTTAACCAGCATGTTCTAGTGTTAAGCTTCTTAAATGCCCGTTCTGGGATTAATTCTGATTCTTCCGCCAATTTAAGAGTGATTTGAGAGGCAGGAACGGGTGGCCTTTACGGTAGACACCACAGTAGAGAAATATATTGGGCTCAAATTCCACCTTTGACTATTCTGGAAATAGTTCTTCGAACTTTCCCCTCTTCATCCCCAAGTGAATTTCTGTTTTAAAAATTAAGCCAGGTAAGAGCCGGTTTCTATCCGAATGTATCTGAATTAAGTACATCATTCATAGTCTAATAGTGGGAGAGTCGGGCAACACAGCAGCACAGATGATCAGAATTCAAGCACAATAATCACAAAATATGACGTGTTCTAAACAAGAAGCTCCTAGCTTAACCAGAAAAGAGAAATGAGATTAGCACATCAAGGAAGAAATTTAAAGAACAGAGTTATTTATAAACATCTACAATTATAACATCATGATAAGTTATTTACAGTTTTATGAAAACTATTGAAATTTTAGAGCGAGGCAAAATTAAAAGTACTGAAATCAATATGAACGATTTAATATATTGTAAGACGTTTTCAGTCACAGCTCCACGCACTCAACACTTAATAGTTTGAATTATGTACAAATAAATGGTACATGTTTCAAAACGGAAAGTATTTATACGATTTTCAGTAGATTGCGTTGATATGAATATGCAAGGAGAGGTTACACAGTAGAATGTTTGGCTCAAATTTAGAGGGATAAAGAAGCAAAGGCATACTCATAGGACATATGTTCAATGGTACAGATCAAGATGAGGACTTGGAGCGAACTTCAAGTACGGTTGTCAGGGGAGTTCAAGGAAGTTCCCAGAAGTATGCAGACTGAACAATGAAACGCAAAACAATAGGGTGAATTCTATGTAGGTATGTATATATGTAAATGAACAACGAAGATACTCTGTTCCGGTAGCAGAATTTTTGTTGCCTTTGTTATTACAAAATAAATAAATTAAGGCAGTGCCATTGTAGGTGACCGTTCATAAATTGAATCAACATTGACTGGAGCTGTAACGAAATGCTCAGTATCTCTGTTTACTTCAACCACTCCTCGCGCTGTTAAGTCTCTATAACATTCGCACTGCTGGAAAGGGAAAACCACTTCGTAAATCGTTCTACAATGAGTTTCTAGTGATACTGACCGAATGGCTAGTTGTAGCAAATAACAGTTTTCAAAGTGAACAATAAACATCACAGGCGAATTAAACAGAAAGAACTTCCGATAAATTGTTTCGTAATTAAAGAGGAGCAGGGTCAATAGATCTTGTGCGTGCTTACATAACATCTTCTTGTTGTTGTTCTTCTTCTACTACTACCGCTTTTCCCACACCTGCGGGGTCGCAGGTGCGAACTGTGTCGCACATTGGATTTGGCCATGTTTTACGACCGGATGCCCTTCCTGACGCCAACCTGATATGGAAGGATGTAATCACTATTGCGTGTTTCTGCGGCGGTTGGTAGTGTAGTGTGTTGTCTGAATATGAAGAGGAATGTGTTGGAACAAACACAAACACCCAGTCCCCGAGCTAGAAGAATTAATCAAACACGATTAAAATCCCCGACCCGGCCGGGAATCGAACCCGGGACCCTCTGAAACGAAAGCCTCAACGCTGACCATTCAGCCAATGAGTCGGGACGTGCTTACATAACAACATGGAATATTAAATGCATAAGTGCACTAAGCTGAGAGATTTACAGACCCATGATGATGATGATGATTATTATTATTGTTATTATTATTATTATTATTATTATTATTATTATTATTATTATTATTATTATTATTATTATTATTATTATTATTGTTAATGTGTTATGAGGTTAAAATCTAGGTCGAAAATTCACGTAGAGAGCCACAATTCTCATGAATGTATGGAAAGGTAAACACAAGGTACGGTGGCATGCAGATTTCAATGTTTGCCTCTACCAAGAAGGTCTTTCCTGATATATAGACATTTACTCACCTCAAAGACAGTAATTTGTAAGTTAAAGAAAATAAATATTTCATTAAATTATTCCTTGGGGTGTAATATTTTCATACTAAAATGATATACGGAAGAAATTTAATTCACAATGGAAAGAGAAGCCCAAGAAAAAGAAAAATTGAAAGTGAAACGAGATAATCACTTCTAAAATAAAGTACCGAACGGCGTTTGTAAACAAAGAGAGCACAAACATGTATATACACACATTCATACGTAGAGATGAACAATAAAAAATTATCGCATTTCTAGAGACGTGAAATATAAGGGAGTCCATTTCCGCTGTTTGGCTTTGTACAGGCAGCTGAATGCGTTTTGCAACACGGCCTGTAGAACTCATGCATTCTATATAAGTCGCCCTCACTCTACGTTCTGCCCCTCTACCCACTCCATTTATCTCTCCTCCTTGTGACATGAACTTGCGCACACTACATGCAACGCTCCCACACAGCGCACAGACTCAGTTGTAGGCTACACAATCCGCGCCTTCAAAAACAACTGTTTCGAACCCCGTCATAAACGAAGGCTTTTTGTTCCCAAAATGAATACAACTTGATGAAGTCAAGCAAAGAACACACCAAGTTTGGCCGAGCTAATATCGATGCTAAATGCTTCACTCAACACTGACACGACATGCGACAGGCTGGGCTTAGTAGCTCAGGCGGTAGAAAGCAGGCCTTCTGAGCTCAATTCGGCAGATTCGATCCCGGCTAAGCCCGGTGGTATTTGAAGGTACTCAAATAAGCAAGCCTCCTGTCGGTAGATTTACTGGCACATAAAACAACTCGTGCCAGACAAAATTGAGACAACTCGGCGTCTCCGAAAACCGTAAAAGTACTTAGTGAGACGTAAAACTAATAGCATTATTATTATTAGTATTGACATCCGTCAAGAGAGCAAGTACTTGCTCTCGTCCAAAACAGCATTATCTGCATTGGTGAGGCAGAGATTCCATGTAGCGTTTTGCCTAGGGCTGCTCGGAGTTGGATACGGCATTGGTGAGTGTCTGAGTGTCCACCGGGCACTGGTTGGATAAATATATTATTACGGATACGTTCTGGGGCTTAGAAGATGAGAGAGCAAGTACAGATTCTTTGGCTGTACCCCTCTTAGTAACCACTTACAACATGCGAGCTGTGCAGGTAATGAATGCACCCTTTCACTCTACCCAGAGGGAAGACAAACACTTTCCATACATCCTAATAATTAATTTCCCCTTCGTTCCGCAGTGTTCAGAACTTTACTTAAAGTTTTACCGTTGAAATTATTCGCCATTGCTCTGCTTACAGCTTCTCTCTATAGGTATAATCCGTCCAACATCAACACCTTCCAAACTCATGCCTGTGCCTTCACCAAAATGGCGTCGTTCTTCCATCTACATGGCGTACACTGGTTGCCTGGTTACGGTGTCGGTATTTTGTCCTCGCTAAACTGTCGACGTTAAATTGCATACGCTGATTCCAGATAGATTCTCAGACGCAAAACATGTCGATGTTAAACAGATTAGTTGAAACATCACAGGAGAACCTGTTCTTAAACTCGGTGGAACTCATGCAGGCGACCAATTTTTCTGGATATCTATACACAATCCGTGAACGATTACGAGAATACGGACTACACTGCAGAAAATCTGCCACGAAAGAGTCTCTACCCGATGAACAGGTGGTCGATCTGTGCGCCTTTGCCGAGATGGAGTTAAATAGTAATTGGGATTATGTGATCTTCTCTGACGCGTCTTCTTTCAGTCTGGCGGAAGTCGGGCCAGTTCATAGTTAAAGGCCACGGGGAGACCGAGTTGAGAATAGTCATATAGCTGAGTGTACACGCAGTGGCCATATATCTGTGTTGTGTTGGGTTGAATATCTTCTGATAGGACTGGCATGCTTCATCATATTGATGATCGTCTCACATCGGATCAATACATGGAAATTCTGCACAATATTGTGGTTCCGAGTGTGAGAGAACGCTATCCAGATGAGGTAATACTGTTCGTGCAAGACAACTTACCAATCCACACGAGCGGTTGGGTTCAGGGCTGTTTTCATGAACAGAACTCAATTGAACTACTTAGTTGGGTCCCCGGAGCTCCTGACTTGAACTCCATTTGAAATGTGTTGTCAAGATGGATACGCCATACAACGAAACACTGGCCTCACCATTCCCGCGTTCGCATGATGCATTTTGGGGTGTGTGGTTGGGCGCATGGGACGAGATCGCTCTAGAAAACGAATACTTTATAAAGCTTGTTGAGTCAGGCCGACGGATATTGGACGAGGTACTAAGTCACGTCTAATACAGGCCTTTTCAGCACTATCATAATCAAAAGCACACTGCCAGATTTTCGCGAAATTATACACACGTATTTTTTCTGATCTACAGTAGTATTGGGATAGGTACATTTCCACTTGAGGGAAACCACTCTTTATTTATCTTCCCGTTACGACAGGTTGCTAAACGGCAAAGTATGGTAGCAGCATTTAACAAAATAGTGTTAGGTATATGTTCAGTTTTGAAGTACTTAAAATGTTATTGTAATAACACACATGTTACCTGGTTATACCTAGTTAGCCTTTAAAAGTGGTAACAGCAATGACATATTTTACACCTGAATTAATTTTTTATCTTTGAAATGATTACCAAGAATTTCAGAATTGCTCCAATAGCCCCTATCATCAGCCACGCAACCTCCAATTCCCTGATGCTGTACTCTTACTTCTTATAAGGAACTGTAGGTTCAAAAATGTTTGTCTCGAAAATTTACTCTATGTGACTGTTCAAAATCTACCTGAGAGGCCAAGGCAATTACACCTAGGCGACATACTCCACCTCATGCCTACCTCTTTCACTGAATGGTCAGCGTCGAGGATTTTGGTACGATTCCCGGACCAGCTCAGAAATTTCAACCTAGTATGGTTAATTTCGCTGACACTAGACCTATACTGCGCGTCATGGACGGTGACAACCAAGTTTAGCGAGGTTCTGCGCAGTCATGTCATTAGTCCGCAGACAACCAATCAGCTTGGTAAACGTTTTGAGCTTGTGGTGGCGTGGAAACTAATCAATGTAAAGTTTATAGTAAGTGAACCGTTATTATTTTGTGATATTAGCGGTAATAGTGAGTAGCATAAGCGAGATACCAAGTGTTTAATGTACACTGCGTGGCTAAAAGTCACGGGAAGGCGTGCCCATTATAAAATGTGCCATGTATGACCCCTGAGCGTTGGAGCTAGCTGCGGCGTAGCTGAGCAGTCTTCACAGACACCAGTGTCGTGGAGATGGCAACACGTCATAAGTTCACGGACTTTGAATGTGGGATGACCATCGATGAGTCACAGCATTGCAGAGATTAGACGCGATTTCGGGTTCCGATGTCAACAGTGTCGAGGGTGAATCTCCAATATCGCAGAGAGAATGTTACCACCCGTGTAAACCGCCACACAGGAAGATCACGGGTGTTTAACGAACGGACACCACGTCGCCTCCACGTGGGCGTGACAGTGTGGCGTATGCCCCATTAACTTATGGATCCTGCGTGTCAACAAGGTTCTGTCCAGGCGGGATGTGGCTCAGTTCTGGTCTGGGCGGCGTTCACATGGTCGCAATTAGGCCCCATTGTCCGGCTGCAGGGAGCGCTGACAGCTGCACGTTATGTGGATAGTCTTTCGGAATATCTGCATCCTTTTCTGGCCATAGAGTACCCTGACGGAGATACCATTTTTCAACAGGACAATGCTCAATATCACACCTGTGTGGTGGGACGCAGGTGGTTGGAGGAGCACTCCAGTGAAGTTACGACCATGTGTTGGCCCTCCAGATCCCCGATCTTAATTCAATCGAGCATTTGCGGGATTCTGTCGATGTTGGTGTACGTTACATGAAACTCGCACCAACTGCACAAGGCCAATTGTGGGTAGCAGTGCATGATGCGTGAGTTTAGATCCATGCAGAATGGTTCCAACACCTTGTAGATTAAGAATGCCTCGCCATATTGCTGCCGTTTTGAGGGCTCGAGGAAGATCAACTCGTTATTAACATGACATTCAGTGTCTTCCCATGAGTTTTTGGCCACTCATTGTGCATGAATACTTCAAGCGAGAATCAAATGCAGACATGCCGATTCACGACGTTGCCAAGTCACAGGAACGAACAGCTGAAGCTTGTGGTAATAGCCTTAGAAATGTACAGATAATAATTAAGGAAAATAAATGTTCATTAGAGGAAAGTGGTGGCCTATTATTACAGTCGAAAGGTAAACATCACAAATGTGAAGAGACTTTGACGAATTTAGATGGTTTTATTCTATATGTTCATGGGCGCAATATACTCGTACATGACATGTATGCTGCAGGTGAAACACCAACTGCAAGGAAACTGTGGTGAGGGCTGTGCAAGAAAATGAATCTGTGTGATTCCAGTGAAGTACTACGTTAATGCTAAGTATTTTTAAAGGTTATGAAATGTAATGATGGTGGAAAGTTCTTTATCGTATGTTCTGATATCCCTGCTGTAAGAGCCATATGCTTGAGGATAATGCATCAAATTAGGCAAGAAGGAAAGGTCCAAATTTATTACTTAGATGAAACTTGGGTAAATCAGCACCATACCAGAAGTACTTGCTGGAAATCGAATGATGGATTAGGGGTTGTGAAATTCTGGTAAGGGCGGTCGTTTAATAATTTGTCACGTTGGTTCCGCTCTTTCACGATTCATTCTTCACACAAATTCCTGTTTATGTCCAAACATACCTTTAACAGTTACTACCATAGTTAAATGAATGCGGTGACTTTTACTGAGTGGTTCAATGTTCAGCTTTTATCCTATCTAGCTTCATTGTACGTAATTATAATTTATGATGCTACCTACCTTCCAGTTATAAGGGATAAAGCGCCAAGTACAGGAGTAAGAAGACTGATATTGTAGCATGGCTATCCTGTAAGTTAGTTCTACACTCGGCTTCCCAAACACGAGCGGAGTTGTTGCAGCTGGTTAAAATGCATAAATCGCGCGAAAAAAGGCTACGAACTTGGCGCTTTCTCTCGTGAGCGTGGTCATAGTGTTGTACGCTTGCCGTCGTATCACTGCCATTAAAATCCACTAGAACTTGTATGGGCACAGGTTAAGGGATTCATGGCAGATAAAAACACTCTTTTCTAAATTGCAGACACGAAAAAATTATTTCATGAAGCTATTGAAAGTATTATATAATACAGCATAACCTGTATTCGGCATGCTGAAATCATCCAAGAAGATAACTCCAATCTAGAGGTTATTAAACACAACTCTTTGGAACCTGTGATCATCAACCTGCAAGTATCTGCATCGGATACGGACACGAGTGATGGAGAGGACGACACGGAATAATAAATGTCATATGGTGGGTTTTATTTTACTTAAAAGCTCTGACAACTTATCGAGGAACGAGGATCCATTATTTACATTTTTACTGTTTTCACATTGCTTCCTCGATCAAATATGCATTGGTGTGAATATGAATCCATAAAAAGTAGCCTGTACGTTAAAAGTTTCTTGTATGCTGGATGTTTGTCGTTCAATATCCTCAACGGCTAGAACTTCCGAAGTAATCTTAGGGGACAGTTGAATATCTACAATTGAAAACAAATGCAACATTACCTAATATACTGAGTACTGCTTCATCACACGTTTGGCAACGTCGGCGAGTTCGTATTACCCGTCTATGTCTGTCTGTGTCTGCGCCAACCGTTATCGTTCGTGCCGCCTATTATATGTGTTTGTGTTTGTCCGAATACATTCCTCTTCATATTGACACAACAAATCACACTACTAACCACCATAGAAACACCCAATAGTGTATACAGCTCTCCACATAATGTTGGCGTTGGGAACGGCATCCGATCCTTAAACAGAATTAAAGCCACATGTGCCTCAAGCCTGGACTCCATGAGGAGGTGGAAGGCGTGGTGGAAGAAAAGATGAAAATGAACTCCACCACCTGTACCAAGACGGGGTAGAACATTACATTATATTCGAAATAATGGTTATTTGAAAGAAAATCTTCGTGGTGTGAACAGATGCCCAGTGCATATCAATTCATTCCCTCGTCATCAGACATCCAATATCGTACTTAAACATGAGAACTATAGAGTAATAAGTTGCACATCTTGATATGTAAACTCGAGATCAGATCGTAGTCACTCTATGTGAATGTATTTTTAAGATTCTTCCATACAAATTCCAAGTGCACCCACCTTATTTTAATTAACTTCTGAATTAAATTTCTAATGTCTTTAAATGATTAACACAAATACTGGTACCACAATTACACACACTATTGGGCAACCGTTCTACAGTAATATATAAGAGATATAAAGTTACCCTGATCCACAATAGGTAGAAGGATATCAAGAATAACTAAAAAAGTAAATATGTTTCAGTCAAGGTAAGTAAACATATAGCCTTTTCCTTAAGATAAACATATTTTAAGAGCAAATATAACAGAACAAGAAGCAACTAAACCAGATTGAACCATGTCAAAATGTGCTTCATTTTATTTATTATAACACTGTGACATGATTTTATTTAGCGTGCCATACAGTCGCTGGGAGCGGAGGAAGGAATCCTGGATGGCCGTCCTATAGGCTGTGAGAACTACGCAGTGTCCTTTAGGAACGATTTTCTCTAGTAAGAATTGAACCCCAAGCGCTGATTTCAATCACGAAGACATTGCCGGCGTACCCATGCGCGGGAACTTGGAGGGGGTGAGATTTTAAACGAGGGAGTGTACAGAACAATTGTCACAGGTTGGCAAACTTCCCTTTTCCAGGGATGGAATAATCTGAATTTCGATCAATTAATCCGCCACTATGCTAAATTCCACAGATCTGAAACCACAAAAAATTAAGATTAGAATAATCGAGTAACAGGAATCGATAATATTATTTACTTGTGCTTACTTGAGAGATGTGCATATTTACATTAGCGGCCGTTGATAGCTGGCCAGCTCTTACAAAGGAAAATGGTTTGTTAGACGGGGGTACCCTCGAAGATAGCGTCCTTTAGATTATATAAATTCCGTGGCAAAAAAGGAGGGCTCTCATTAATTCTTAGTACTCACTGACTCTCATTCAGGCTCAGTCGCTCGGTACCTCATTGTGTCTCAGTCAGTCGCGCACTCACTGTCTCATTTACCTGCTGTTTTGAAACGCCAAGGGCGGTGGGTCGTAATTCGCGAGCCAACAGGACATATTTCTTTGTGAATCTTTTGTTAGACTGAAGTACAATCGCCGTGAGTTAGCTCACAAGAGCTAGAGACAATATCAAATTTATAAGTATTATTAACGCGTACGTTAGTTGTGTTAGTAACGTGTGCGAGTCTTTTAAAGTATAACCGCTGCCAAGAACTGATTACAACGGGGACAGTTTCCTTAAATTAGTGCCGCACATATTGAACTTACATCTGCGCGAAGGCTATTATCAATAGCAGCCAAAACACTAAGGTTGTAATAGTGTGTACGAGCACGCTAAGCGGTGAAGTAGTTGGTTCTGATGTAACTCAACAGTTCCAGATATGACCAATATCAAGCAGACGACAACCATGAAGTATCCTGGAATCGAGCAGAGGACCTTCTTCCCTGTGCTTTGTACCGTCATTATTGGCTAGGCAAACATAACATAGCGGTCGTGTGTTTCGTAGCTGATGGTGAAGTTGCTGCCAAGTTAACTCTTTTCGTTCTATAAGCATGTGAAGTGATATCTTGATGCACTGGTTTCGTTGTACTAAAAACAAGTAAATTAATGTTTAAATGTAAGCCAGAATGGCATTTGTTTTGCTCATTTTAAGTAAAATTAAATACGTTTAGGGCTGTATACATGTTAAGGTCCCGAGGTAAGTGTTGTATATAATTTAGATGGGAATAAGCGTGATAATAGGTTAGACATAGGCATGTGTATTAGTTATTAGTATTTTATTCCTGTGTGAGTTGATTTTTGTTGGGCAGATTCTTCATAATACCTAATGGGTTGTACGCCACCAGAGTCCCAATATTAAAACGGATTAGACGAGACAGCATATATTAGCGAGTTTCTTTGCATGACTCATGATTTTCAGCTGCTAGGAGACGCAACGTGAGATCTTAAAACGTCGAGTGTAGAATAGGGTCTTTGAGTACGGTGGCAGGCAAATTCATGAATGTAGCGGTCGTCTAACCGAGGATATTTCATATCTGAGGCTAGAGAATTGCCGATAGATATCTAAGCGGCTGAGATGACAAGAGATCGGCAATGAATGCCATAGTGTTCTATTTGGAGCTATGATTTATATGAATTGGTAAGTCAGCCTGTTTATGCGAGAATGTGTATAAGGCTGTGAACTATATTGTGTAAGATTTGCGTGCCATTATGAAGCACTGAGTATGTCGGCCAGGCCCCGACATGATAATTATTCTCCCAGGTTGAAAGGCTCCCTTCAGTCAGCTTTAGGCTGAAGGCAGAGAATAAAATGAAAGTATTTACAAAGGATACCGTTACTTGCGTGAAATGCCAGAACACAAAGCCCAGTTATTTAGATGTTTGTTACTAACTTGCTGATATTTCCTGTCGTGTCAAATTATGCTGAAATGTTGTGTCTATGTGAGACATGCAATCTCCCGAACCTTGATATGTTGCGATCGAGACCCGACGCCTCTATCAACTCAGTGTATATTATGTATGTTTTACGTTTGCAGGTGTGATTTATACATATTTATCTTGTGCTGTATTTTGTTATGCTCAGTGTATTTATTTCTGTGTTATGATGTCTGTTGTTGATTAACGGGGATGCTTAGTCCGATGGCTGGTTCTGGGAAGTAAGGATCTGACCTTATCCATGCTCATGGGTACGAACCCATATACAGTAATTAGAATCTGTGTTATTTTGGATTGGAAAATTAGACGCAGTCCTGAGCAAGTGTTTTATATATTTGTGTCCGAGTGTTCGGAGTATATATGTGTAAATTATTCTAATTACTAGTGTATCGGATATTACTGTCGCATCTCATGAACGGTTATGAACTAGGGACTTAACGAGGCAGGCAGCAAAACGAAATGAAATGTAATTCAAGCATAGTCCATGTAAATATATTTTTATATTTTCTCGGGTTCGTTACCCGTTTCTCTTATTTGTAAACGCTTCGTTAATAATGTTTCTCTATGTACTGTATATGTGCGTGTCATTTGTCTTTGACCAACCATTGGTCGGTTATTCGTTTTATTCTATATTCTTTTTTATTTAGTATGTTCTTAATTCAGGTTTTTAGTTCAATAAATCTATTCTACCCGATTACCGGCGTTCTCATTCACTAGATTTATATGTACCTATGTCCTGTCCATATACTTTGGTATACTTTAATAATAAGAGATTTGAATGCCGACTTCCGGACGAACCCCGTGCTTATACCCTGAGCTGGGCCGAAATCATGACAGGATACGGTACAATATACATGGTGAAAAACAACAACCACGAAGCAAAGAAACGGGGCGTATCGGCCAAGACTAGTTTTGACAAACTGGATCACCAGTATCTCGCAGATCATTCCACCAGCAGTGAAGTCAACATTTCAATGACCTGGAGCTGCAATTTATCATGAGCAAATTACATAGCGGTAAGTGGTGCTACTATCCCCACAGCTGAGTGTCCCCTTGGGATGACTAGGGGAGGATGGTCTTACCCCATCATCATAAATCTCCCAAGGGTTAAGGCAGTCTACAGGACTGCCAGCATCCCAGTGAAGACAGGTATCAAATACATTAAGAGATAAGTACGACTGTCCTCACTATCTTGGCTGGCTATGCAAGTAACAGATAACACATCAATCATTACATCGAAACAATTAATAATAATAATAATAATAATAATAATAATAATAATAATAATAATAATAATCATAATAATAATAATAATAATAATAATAATAATAATAATAATAATAATAATAATAATAATAATAATAATATCATGATGCACTGAACGAGAAAATTAATAATACGGTAAGAAAATTGGCGCAGAGAAAAACAAGATCATGGTCATATCAAGAGCAGAAAGAAGAGAAAGGCACTGTGAAAATTTGCGATCAAAGCATTTAAATTATAGCCATTTTCAAATAATTAGTGGAGAATGCAAAGCTGGACGTAGAGATTAGCAAGAGGATGCAACAGGGCGATGCACTCTACCAGATTGCAAGAAACCATCTCTGGAATAAAGAAGTACCAAGAAAATGGAAAGAGACATTGTACGGAATGTATTATGCATCCATATTGACTTATTCCTGTCGCTAATATTTTATTCTAGAATGCACTCCATCTTCGTGAAGTGTGGGGTTGGAAATTGATTTTTTTTTACAAAACTGTACTGTCAGGCCATGATGTCTTCCAAACTCTGGTAAGTGTAATACGAGCAAAATCGTATTTCCGATTTTGGTGAGTGAATAGCGTGTTATTCTCTGCTAAAGAGGAAATAAGAACAATTTTTAAGAGTAGCTACAATTGAGACTTCAATGAGTACCAACTGTTGAAGAAGAAATCACTCTATGCTTGTAAGAATTCTTACAGATTGGTCAATGTAGTACATAAAGGCAATAAAATAACTGAAAAGAATGAGGAGGATTTTGAAGCACTTCTGAATTTTGTTTCTCTATCTGAAGAAGCTCAGTTATACTATAATCAAGCTCTGAAGAACTTTACAGATGATGCATATATGGTTGATTGCCCAGAAGTATATTATGCTAATGAAGAGCTCATTTGTGCAACATTTCGCAGTAGTTAAGATTAATAGTGCAATGTTAAGGCGGTAGCAGTGTGTTTGCTCTTGAATTTTCATTGATTTAATATTTATAATTATTTTAAAATTATTTTAATGACGGGTATTGTACAATTCAACAATCGTTCCATTACTTCACTGATATTTAAAGAAAATTTGTGTGCCCTTGTATTTCAGAAAACCCACAGTAATATATGATGGCTTGTAAATCTGGCGTTTCTGTATATTTTTTGTTAATATAAAAGTGAATAAGTAGAAATCTAGGAAAATCACTAAATCCCCATTTCTTTTAGTGTTTTCTACCGATCTTCGAAATGTGTAACCTGCAATATTCATGCAAGCAGTTTACTTCAAAACTCCTAAGATAAGTGACTTAGTTTACTTTTGGAAAGGATTCTGCATTCTTTATTTTGTTAACATTGTCCTTAATATTATTTTGAATTTTTTTATCTGATATCATAATGAAATAATGAAATAGGCTCCGGTTCAAAAATGCATTTCCTGAAAATTCAGAATTTTTGACTTAGGGAGTTTTTGAAACGAGCTCTGCAGTTGTGTTACTATTATTGTTCGGACCCGAGTCACATTCACAATAGTCAACATCATATAACCACATGAGTGTTAAACTTTTTATCTCCCTTAGGTTAATCTGGGCTTAACAACAACAACAACAACAACGTTAAAATTATTAGGTAAAGTGGAAGAAAATATTCTTGTGCAACATAATTGCTACTCTGTTCTCTAAACATCCTAACGGATGTACAACTTTCGTAAATTTTACCTACATACAAGGTTCATTTATCGGCATGGAGTTACTTGTGTTCATTAAACAGACGCCTCTGACTCAGTCAGGATGACAAGGACAAACCGACTGCGCCATTGATCTCGGTATACATCGAGTGAGTGAAGTAGTCTGCCTGATAACTTAAGTGATTGCGGTGACTCTCTTAGTAATGAGTATTTTTAAATGATTAGAAAGGTTGTAGTCGACATTTTAAGGTATTACCCCAGCATTCACTTGGAGGTCAGCTTAAAATCAATTGAAACTACTTCTAAAATATCCTAGGATTAGATTTTTAACCTTCTTTCCAACTGATAATTTGTTTTCGGAGACGGACTGCACTCAATTTCAGCCTCTCTATCCAGTATTAAGTTCTTCAGAAAGTGGACACTCGAAATCAGAATCAGAGAGAAAGGAGCTTCCATATAATATGGTTGTAGATTTATATACACTAATGGACATGGAAAATATTACTCCCTCATTCCTTACTTGAATATTATGAAGACATGTGTTGAAATACACAGTATTACGAGCTTGTAGTGATTTGTCTTTTAGGCACAGAATACGCCTTGTTTAGCATCGATGAAGCACCATTCAGTATGAGGTAAAGCCTCCTTTTACGACTGTACAAGCAACTATGTGACGAGTCATCCTATCATCCAGCTTCTAGATATTATCCTGACGCATTTTCAACAATTCTTCCAGCATTTGTCGCACATATCTTCTGCAAGCTGTGCAAGTGGCCCAGATATCACCCCAGCACATCATATAGTTAACTTTGTGAAAACGAGTGAGCTTGCAGGATAAGGTGTGATGGATATAACTTGTGAAACCTATTGGGTTATGCGAGCTCTAGATTGGTTTGCTGCAGAAAAATGGCAGAAAATGAGACTGCAGATAATCATCCCGTATGGGATTATTTATTTATTTATTTATTTATTTATTTATTTATTTATTTATTTATTTATTTATTTATTTATTTATTTATATCCCTTAAATCTTACATATCCAATCCAGGTGTGGTGTATGCAGAAAAGACAAGTCCTACATATACCCATCCACACATTTGCATGTTTACGTAAACTCTACTGACTATGTACAGATGATATAGAGGTGATCGGGAATCGAAACTATTGGTGCCCTAACCTGACGTCCTATCGAGCTCGATAGCTGCAGTCGCTTAAGTGCGGCCAGTATCCAGTACGCGGGAGATAGAGGGTTCGAACCCCACTGTCGGCAGCCCTGAAGATGGTTTTCCGTGGTTCCCCATTTTCACACCAGGCGAATGCTGGGGCTGTATCTTAATTAAGGCCACGGCCGCTTCCTTCGCACTCCTATCCCTTTCCTACCCCATCGTCGCCATAAAACCTATCCGTGTCGGCGCGACGTAAAGCACCTTGTAAAATAAATAAAAACTAACGTCCGTTGTCCGGAACGTACGGCGTTGATGAACCGTGATTGATTCTTGAAATGTCCACCGCGGCACCGAACCTTTACGTGAAGTCCATCAATGAGACTGTAGTAGGGCTTATGCGAGAAAGCAATGCAGCTCCATTCCTGCGTTCAATAGAGACGTTCAATGTACTATTGACGGCGTTCCACACGATGTGCAGAGATCAAAGACAAACATCGCAAAGAACGCAATGCCTGTAATCCACACTCATTCCACGTCATTGTCGAGATCGGCAATTGCAGTTCAGGGCCCACTAACTGCAAGAACTCTGGATATGTATATGGGGTGCCACTGTCTGCCACTGCACGTTGTTCGATATTATGAGCTTCTCTGTCTATAGAACGCCTGCTATGACCAGAGAGTGATCTACGGGACGTGAGCCCCGTGCATATCCGAGCTGGCACACGCTGGGGGATGGAGGTGACTGAACAGCCCGTACGACTGGCCACGCGATGAGTTGACCACGGCTGCGGGCATGACGACAATATGAGCCCCTAACAAATGGGTCTAAGTGGTGATATTCGACTCAAGTACGACGCTGTGTCATACTTATCCGACTAGCAGCGTATACAATTCATGGGTGGACCGAACAGCCTGTCGGGCGAATGACTACTAAACAACAAAATACTGCGCACATTTTAAAATCAGCATGTACACCTTGCTATTGTTTGCTGCTACTCGGTAGCTGTTGTTGGGCGCTTGCAAGAGATGATATCGTAGTGAATTTTTCTGGGCGTGATAATGAGGGCAGTTGAAGATGAGTTGGTTTAAGTATTGTATATTACCCATCGCTAGTGGTGTACTGCGTATTCACAATGTTGATGAGGTAAATATGGCCTCTAAAGCTTTCGTACTTAAGCCGCATTCGGGTGCTTCTAAAAAAATAATGTCCAGCTCCATGGCTAAATGGTTAGCGTGCTGGCCTTATGTCACAGGAGTCCCGGGTTCGATTCTCGGCGGGGTCGGGAATTTTAACCATAAATGGTTAATTTCGCTGACACGGGACTGGATGTTTGTGTCGTATTCATCATCATTTCATCCTCAACACGACGCGCAGGTCGCCTACGGGAGTCGAATCAAAAGACCTGCATCTGGACAGCGGAACTTTTCCTCGGACACTCCCGGCACTAAATGCCATACGCCATTTCAATTTTTTTTAATGAAAATATTGAGAACCCATTATTTTTGGTGAACTGTCCGTATCTACATGCATACTACAACAGACGAGATATTGTCTGCCTATCGATACACGATAATATCATCTCTCCGTCGATATATAATAATGTCAATACACGATAATATCATCTCTCCGTCGATATATAATAATGTCTAATTTCATATAAAGATAACCATAAAGCGATGCTGATCACGCTTATCGAAATTTAGTGACGTATTCTCAAGTGCTTCGTGTCATCTGTATAGTAACTAGTAAAAGATCCTTTAATATTTATTTCATCTCTTCTAAAAAAGTGTACTTGTTTGGAACTGCCGAATATTGTTGCTGAATTTATAAAATTGAGGGTTGTACTGTATTAATTACGATAGAATGGCTGATGTCATATCGTACCAGCGATATATTGAATAATAATACGTCACTATTAAAAAGCCATCAACATGCGAGGATACATTGGGTAACTAATAATTTCTATCTCTATAGCCAATAACCCTTCATTAACGCTCATTAAGACCACTGCGGCCCAACATGAACGGGACGTAAGGAGGAAATGACTAGGAACATGCAATTGAACTGAAGAATAACGATAGGTGAAGGTTCGGGAAATATGTAAATGGCACTACAAATCACACAGTGCTTTACAAATTTTGGAGTAGTTGGGCGTTAATACAAATACTTCATATTTATCGCGGTGGAGAACGGTTCCACACGGAAAACAAAAAGTGGCAGCATTTTTAAGTGCAGAATTTTGGTCTATTACTGGTTCAAGGAAATATTGGCTTCTAATTGCAGCTATAGGTAATGCTAATATCAGGATTCATTTGAAACGTAGTCAGTATTGTAGGTATATCAGGACAAGTTCAAAAATATGTTTTACATGAGTGCTGCCAACACTTCTCAACTTCTACCTTAATTACGAATAAGTACATATGAGTTCACTATAATCTTGGATTGAAGACAGTAATAATAATAGCAAATAATGATAATCATAATATTAACAATAATAGTGGTGGTTTGTGTTTGATGTCTCTTCCATTAGTATTTGTTTAATGAGATGCTAGGGCCGTGAAAATTACACATTTTTCCTGATAAGGGATTTCTTTATGTGCCAATAAATTTGAGGACACGAGTTACATTTAAACACTCTGAATGAATTGCCAGTAGACTGAGCTAGGTTTCGCTCCTGTAATTAGGAGCACAGAAGGGCAGCGTCTAAGTAACTTCCAAATTCTTTCGTATGAAACAGCGTATTTGATCTAATTTCATGAAAGAAAAACGTTTGTGTTATTCATTGCATGGCAACGAATGGAACAGGGAATCAACTAAGTATGATGTGAGACACTTTTGTTGATATTAAAGGCTTCAGTCAGTGCCACTGCACGTTATAGCGTAATTTAGGGAAACATGAATGCTATATTATAATGGCCACTCAATTGTTGCACAACACAGCTCGGGTAGTACGGAAATTCGTACTGCATAATTAACACCAAGAAAAATTCATCAGTATTTAAACAAGCAGAACATCTATCCGCTGGCACCTAGCGTCACTTAGAGTGTACCTATTTAGGGTAACCACTGGTTTGGTCCAAGGTTTGGATAATGATGGACGTTGTGAGTTAGACCACCGCAAAGGTGTTGGTGGTCAATGTCAATTGCAAAAGTGCACTGATTGGTTCTACTCAGTTACGTTTTTTCACAGAAGAGATGGCTGTTCCATAGACGTCTCCTACGAAGTCACGCATGTAAAATAGGACCAGTAAACGAACCTAATGTAGTCCATAGAATAATTTCTAGAAAATAATTCAATTAATGGATAAAGATACAGCCCGTTAGTCCCGTAACTCATTTTATCCATAATAATTGGTCCTAACCCCTATTACGCTAATGGAAACTTAACAGTTAATCTAAACTACCTAACTCATACGTTTTGTAAATTCAACTTCAGAACGAGCGGGGAAAACGTTCAGAGCAAGCGCAGGCCGTATGAAAATAACATAGTTTGACACACAGTAACCTGTTTATTTTGTGGATGCAATCAATCAATCAATCAATCAATCAATCAATCAATCAATCAATCAATCAATCAATCAATCAATCAATCAATCAATCAATCAATCAATCAATCAATCAATCAATCAATACTGATCTGCATTTAGGGCAGTCGCCCAGGTGGCAGATTCCCTATCTGTTGCTTTCCTAGCCTTTTCCGAAATGATTTCAAAGAAATTGGAAATTTATTGAACATCTCCCTTGGTAAGTTATTCCAATCCCTAACTCCCCTTCCTATAAATGAATATTTGCCCCAGTTTGTCCTCTTGAATTCGAACTTTATCTTCATATCGTGATCTTTCCTACTTTTATAAACGCCATTCAAACCTATTCGTCTACTAATGTCATTCCACGCCATCTCTCCGCTGACAGCTCGGAACATACCACTTAGACGAGCAGCTCTTCTTCTTTCTCTCAATTCTTCCCAACCCAAACATTGCAACATTTTTGCAACGCTACTCTTTTGTCGGAAATCTTCAGAACAAATCGAGCTGCTTTTCTTTGGATTTTTTCCAGTTCTTGAATCAGGTAATCCTGGTGAGGGTCCCATACACTGGAACCATACTCTAGTTGGGGTCTTACCAGAGACTTATATGCACTCTCCTTTACATCCTTACTACAACCCCTAAACACCCTCATAACCATGTGTAGAGATCGGTACTCTTTATTTACAATCCCATTTATGTGATTACCCCAGTGAAGATCTTTCCTTATATTAACACCTTGATACTTACAATGATCCCCAAATGGAACTTTCACCCCACCAACGCAGTAATTAAAACTGAGAGGACTTTTCCTATTTGTGAAACTCACAACCTGACTTTTAGCCCCGTTTAGCAACATACCATTGCCTGCTGTCCATCTCACAACATTTTCGAGGTCACGTTGCAGTTGCTCACAATCTTGTAACTTATTTATCACTCTATAGAGAATAACATCATCCGCAAAAAGCCTTACCTCCGATTCCACTCCTTTACTCATATCATTTATATATATAAGAAAACAAAAAGGTCCGATAACACTGCCCTGAGGAACTCCCCTCTCAACTATTACAGGGTCAGACAAAGCTTCACCTACTCTAACTCTCTGAGATCTATTTTCTAGAAATATAGCAACCCATTCAGTCACTCTTTTGTCTAGTCCAATTGCACTCATTTTTGCCAGTAGTCTCCCATGATCCACCCTATCAAATGCTTTAGACATGTCAATCGCGATACAGTCCATTTGACCTCCAGAATCCAAGATATCTGCTATATCTTGCTGGAATCCTACAAGTTGAGCTTCAGTGGGATAACCTTTCCTAAAACCGAATTGCCTTCTATCGAACCAGTTATTAATTTCACAAACATGTCTAATATAATCAGAAAGAATGCCTTCCCAAAGCTTACATACAATGCATGTCAAACTTACTGGCCTGTAATTTTCAGCTTTATGTCTATCACCCTTTCCTTTATACACAGGGGCTACTATAGCAACTCTCCATTCATCTGGTATAGCTCCTTCGACCAAACAATAATCAAATAAGTACTTCAGATATGGTACTACATTCCAACCCATTGTCTTTAGTATATCCCCAGAAATCTGATCAATTCCAGCCGCTTTTCTAGTTTTCAACATTTGTATCTTATTGTCAATGTCATTGTTATCGTATGTAAATTTTATTACTTCTTTGGCCTTAGTCTCTTCCTCTATCTCAACATTATCCTTGTAACCAACAATCTTTACATACTGCTGACTGAATACTTCTGCCTTTTGAAGATCCTCACATACACACTCCCCTTGTTCATTAATTATTCCTGGAATGTCCTCCTTGGAACCTGTTTCTGCCTTAAAATACCTATACATACCCTTCCATTTTTCAGTAAAATTTGTATGACTGCCAATTATGCTTGCCATCATGTTATCCTTAGCTGCCTTCTTTGCTAGATAAATTTTCTAGTAAGTCCTTCAATTTCTCCTTACTTCCACAGCCAATTCTAACTCTATTTCTTTCCAGTCTGCACCTCCTTCTTAGTCTCTTTCTCTATTATAATAGGGTGGGTCTTTACCATTCCTTACCACCCTTAAAGGTACAAACCTGTTTTCGCATTCCTCAACAATTTCTTTAAACCCATCCCAGAGTCTGTTTACATTTTTATTTACCGTTTTCCACCGATCATAGTTACGTTTTAGAAACTGCCTCATACCTGCTTTATCAGCCATATGGTACTGCCTAACAGTCCTACTTTTAAGACCTTCCTTTCTATCGCATTTATTTTTAACTACCACAAAAACAGCTTCATGATCACTAATACCATCTATTACTTCAGTTTCCCTATAGAGCTCATCTGGTTTTATCAGCACCACATCCAGGATATTTTTCCCTCTGGTTGGTTTCATCACTTTCTGAATCAGCTGTCCTTCCCATATTAACTTATTTGCCATTTGTTGGTCATGCTTCCTGTCGTTCGCATTTCCTTCCCAATTGACATCTGGCAAATTCAGATCTCCCGCTACAATCACATTTCTTTCCATGTCGTTTCCCACATAGCTGACTATCCTATCAAATAATTCCGAATCCGCATCAGTGCTACCCTTTCCCGATCTGTACACTCCAAATATATCAAGTTGCCTATTATCTTTAGAAATGAGCCTTACACCTAGAATTTCATGTGTCTCATCTTTATCTTTTTCGTAGCTTACAAATTCTTCTTTCACCAGAATGAAAACTCCCCCTCCCACCTTTCCTATCCTATCTCTACGATACACACTCCAGTGCCGTGAGAAAATTTCTGCATCCATTATATCATTTCTCAGCCATGATTCAACTCCTATTACAATATCTGGTAAATATATATCTATTAAATTATTTAATTCTATTCCTTTCTTTACAATACTTCTACAGTTCAGCACTAACAATTTTATGTTATCCCTACTTGATTTCCAGTTCCCTGTTCCCTTATCACCACTCCCTAGGCCATCCCGTTTCCCTGAATGCACCTCCCTATCACCCTTCCAAACAAATTTCCTAACTTATACGTACCACTGCGGTTTAAATGAAGGCCATCCGAGCGCAGATCCCTATCTCCTACCCACCCATTAGGATCTAGAAATTTCACTCCCAGTTTCCAACATACCCACTCCGTAGTCTCATTTAAATCCCCAATCACCCTCCAGTCAGTATCCCTCCTACACAGTATTCCACTAATAACAATCTCCGCTTTCTTAAACTTCACCCATGCTGCATTTACCAGATCCCACACATCTCCAACTATGTTGGTACTTATATCAGCTTGCCTTACGTTGTTGGTACCAACGTGAAACACTACCACCTTCTCCTTCCCCTCCTCCCTCTCTTCTACTTTCCTCAACATCTGCCTCAACCTAATTCCTGGATAACATTCTACCCTGGTTCCCTTTCCTCCACACACTTTCCCCACGTGTCTAACGATGGAATCCCCCATGACCAGAGCCTCAACCCTACCCACCTCATTTGATCCCCTCCCCTCCTGGTCAGCCCTATCTTTCCTGATAGCTGCAGAAGCTACCTCCTCCTCCCTTTTCTCCTTCCCATGACCCTGTTCCACCTGTCTTTTCCTATCCTCTACTCTACATTTCCCTTTCCTACCTTTTCCCTTCCTCCTACTTCCATGCATCTCAACAACAGTTCCCTGTCCCTCATCTTCCCTCTGTTGTTCTACCTGGAGTGACTCGTACCGATTTCGCACAGACACCTGTCCTGAATTCTGATCCTGAATAGAGCCCTTGGCCTGCAATCTCCTTCCCCTTAGAACATTAGACCACCTGTCTTCGATAACGCCTCCCTTTCCTTCCCCTCCCTCTTGTACACCTACTGTAACCTGTACATTGTTTGAGGGAGTCCTATCTTCCTTCCTGTCTTCTGTGAGAATCCTAATTATCTCCCTCAAACTTTCCAACTCCTCCCTCATACCCCTCAATGCCTCACCACACCCGCAATAAGTACACTCGCGCTCCTTAGCCATTCTTTACGGGGGGAAAATTATAAATTAAAAAAATTAAGTAACTTATTTGCAAAAAAATAAATGAACGGAGGGATATATTGTCTGGGGTAGTACACAACAATAAGGTAATTAATATACGACTACACTACAATACTACTTAGTCGTGCTCTATTTTTTTTATCCTACAACCCCTAACAGTTGCAGTTGTGAGCTTGCATTCGGAAGGTAGTGCGTTCGAACCCCACTGTCGGCAGCCCTGAAGATATTTTTCAGTGATTTCCTACTTTCACACCAGGGCTGGGTCTGTACCTTAATTAAGGCCACGGCCACTTCTTTCCCATTCCTATCCCTTCCCTATACTATCATCGCCATATGACCTATATGTGTCTGTGCGACGTAAAGCGAGCGAATTTTCTTGATATTTATGATCATTATGCATCATATATGCTCGTGGTTGAAGGCAGGATATGGGCTGCTAGTAGGAATATTGCCTATGTGATAGTGAAAACTATCAGTGCGGCTATTTCATCAACGAAAAATATGCTACATATGTACGTACCACATGTTATCGTTAAAAAGGGCCATTTATTTTTCAATACTTCTTATGTAACTGCTGTATAGAATAGATCGAAGGCATGACAGCCTTTGCGTCCAGTACCCACACATACTTCTGCAGCTGCTGTGGCTTCAAGCAAGGTGCAATTGTTAAATTAGATATCATAGCAGCATTCGTCTTAAATACAAATAGGAAAAAAAGGAAAATCAATTTTGGGACTCGAGTATACTACATGAGTCTGGGTGCATTCCCTATCAGTTGTTCAATCAGCATAACAATCAGTTAAAGGACGGGAAATCAGATCTGGAACAACCAGGACGGAATATTCGAAACTAACCTCCAGACGGCGGGCACAAGTATTTCTCTACAATCTTGGAGGTAAAAAATGTGACCAACTAACCGATTCAGGTCATTTATTACCATATTTCTGTCTGCTTTGAGGGAAAGCACCTGTTCTACCTCATGCGATTTTGTTGACACATGTAACCTAGTAATATCAAGGTTAGAATCCGACTAAAGGAGTTGAGATTTATTTAATATCACGATTGGGTCGGGGAGAAATTTACTTGAAGGGAGTGAGGTAACTGGTAAAGAGAAGTTACTTTCTTATGGTACTCAAAACCGTAGCTCATCTAGAAGGGGAATAATATAAGTGTGTCTTTGTATTCATCCCTATCCCATATGACCATGGGAAGTTGTTGTAACAGCTTATTCCAGGATGGCTGATCCCTTCTGGTATTCCGATTCATGCGAATATAAACGGTTTCAGGGACTTATTACCAGCGGTCTGTGGGAAATATCGACAGCTGTACATGAAATGTGACTTTCATCCTCTGTAATATGGACGTTTTTACAGTTCAGGGTGAACGCTGAACCATAGAGAATCAAAGAATGATACGGAGAAGAAACGTTTTATTGACTGTATTAGAACGAATGCGTGGCGTTAGACAATGGAATTGGCGCACAGTGTATTAACAGTAATTGCATTTCCGGGAGATATCGTCGAAGCGGTCAGTAGGTTGTGAGAAAATAGAAAAAGGATATCGATGGCCTAGAATGAAAACCTCGTATCTCTCAAAGTTCTTCCTATCCATTACTTCCCTTAAGACTGGTTACGCCTCCCAGCCACACATGAATACGCAGTCCATCAGAACAATGTTCGTTGTGTTCTTTATTCCTATGCCGACGTGTGAAGGAAAATGTACCTTATCGTACCGTTCTATAGGAAAGTATGTCTGCGTGACGTATTTACTGAGTCCTACAGTATAATTTTATTAGGTTCATTTTCCTTTACGCATCAGCATAGGGAAATAATGGATAGGAAGAACTTTTTGAGATACGAAGTATTCAATCTAGGTCATCGATATAATGAGTGTAAGATAGTATTTAGAGAAAGCCGACGTCAGGAAATGTCACAATATGGCAAAGTCATAATCACACATAATGGAATTGCAAATTAAGTATTGCAGAAGAGGGAAATGGTTGTTCTACATGAAACTTCGAGACACTATAGGGAACAAGCACTGTTAAAACACTTTCACGTAATCCCTAATTCCATTAAAAGTACGTCACACACTGAAGACAGTTTGCGGTTTTGCGATTACATCCGCGATTGGGATGAAGAGGATTTTATGCATTTTCCACAAACTGATGGGTTCTTCGTTTGGACAGGCAGAGGACCCAACTACCAAAATGTCAGAGTGTGGGATCCCTCCGTTGAGGATATTATTTATGATGAAAACTGGACTGCATTGGAATATTCATACATTTCACAGCAAAGAGAATGATGTGGATCATGAAAGAAGAAGCTAAATAATGGAATGATGGTTATTTCAGAGATACAGATTTATTGCAAAAGCCTTTCCATTTCTTGCTGGATCCAGCCAACATTGATGATCCGGAAAACGTCCGTTTCTTTTCACGACAAAGCACCGTATTATAAGGCGAACGTAATTCAACAGCGTTTGCGAGAAAGTGGCACTGATGTTTTGGGAGTGCTAAATGGCCAGGTGCATCCCGACATTTAAAACCTGCGGGGCAGAAACTCCAAATACAAATACATCAGACTAAGAAGAGATCAATAAACATTGTTAACATCGTGAAGCGGAATGCCTCAGCGTCCACCATTTTGTATGAAAACTGGTTGGGACAAGTCAACCTGGCGCTAACTGCGGGTGAATCGCCGAGTTGCGTACCCAAACCTCTCGCCACTACGGATAACCAGTCGGAGAAGAAATGAGCGCTCAGTGGTTAGGCGGAAACCTTCCCACTGCTGTCACCAGTATCCACCAGACGGTGTAGAAACGACAATTATCTGAACCCTAAGACTTCCATCTCCAGCTTTTTCCATGCGATTATTCTCGTCCGAAGGACCTCAAAGGGACAGCCTCTCTATGAAAAGGCAGAAGTACGTGCGCGAGGGATTTAGTGTGTCGACTCAGTGAGTAAGCGACTGAGAGCAAGTGGTTCGGTTTGAATCCAGTGCAGTCAGCGTCCGAGGAGACCGCTGTGATTCGATGCGTGTAGACCAGGGCCATCCAAACAGCGCTCCCCGAGCGCTAGCGCTCTGGCCGTGCTCCAAGCCAGTGCTCCGAGCGCTTTGAGGGAAGGTAGTTTCGGTAGTGGAGGGAGCAGCTTGGCTGGCTGAGCGAGCGGTCTGCCCGCCGGGCCGAAGAGAGCAGCCGATTTTTTAGTGTGCCACTGAGATTTTATGTGTTAAAGAAAACACAATTTGTAACACCACTACCGTGCCAACCACAGGGATGATTACGGTGATTTGACAGACGCCAATCGCCAATCGAAGTTGGAAGAATTGAAATAAAATTTCAAGCAGCACTGTTCTGTAAGTATTATTGTTTTAATTTTTAAATGCTTGTTTACAAACGGGAATGAATAAATGGTTGAATTATCTGAAGATCACTAAAGTTGTGACTTGCCGTATTTTTGTCTGACAGGAGATTGAGGAGAGTGAGTTTGGTGGACCCAATTTACGAACAAGCTACAAATGTTCGTCTCAAATTTCCAAAGCTGGGAAACCCTTCGTGGAAGGGAATGTAATCAAGGAGTGCCTAATGGACGATGCGGCATGTATTTGTCCTATGGAGCTAGTTGAGAAATTTCACAAAATCTCTCTTTCTCCTCAAACTGTGGCTCGCAGAATAGACAATATGTCCGTTGATATGCAACAGCAATTAATGGAGAAGACAGCAAATTCTGTATCCTTTTCCATCGCCCTCAATGAATCAACCGACATTACGGAAACAGCTCAGCTCGTTATTTTCATTCGAGGGGTGGATGACGATATTCAGGTCACCGACGATTTCCTAGACTTGGTAGCTCTCAAAGACACCACTACCGGTTTAGATATTCTCAAAGCAGGGGGGGGGGTGTTTTTGAGTCAATGGGATTAAAATGGGAGCGGTTCACGAGTGTAACGACGGATTGAGCATCTGCATTACGTAGTCTACGAACGGGGTCCCTCAGCTATGTAAAATTAAAAATGACTGAGAGCGGTACTACCCTAATGGCGGCAATCCAGTGCTTGATACACCAGGAGGCAATCTGTGCAAAAGTCGCCAAGCTTAAAGACGTAATCGGAACAGTTGTGCGAGTGGTAAATTTTCTTCGATCCTATGGACTCACGCACCGTCAATTCAAAGAGTACCGGGCGAGTTGGCCGTGCAGTTAGAGGCGCGCAACTGTGACCTGGCATTCGGGAGATAGTGGGTTCGAACCCCACTGTTGGCAGCCCTGAAGATGGTTTTCCGTGGTTTCCCATTTTCACACCGGGCAAATGCTGTGGCTGAACCTTAATTAGTACCTTAATTAAGGCCACGGCCGCTTCCTTCCCATTCCTGGGCCTTTCTTGTCCCATCGTCGCCATAAGACCTACCTGTGTCTGTGCGACGTAAATCAAATAGCAAAAAAAAAAAATCAAAGAGTTCTTGGATGACTTCGAAGTGGAGTATCCGGATATCCCGTGCCATGCAGAAGTAAGACGGCTGAGCAAGACGAAGGTGCTTCATCGAGTTTTTTTCTTGCGGAATGCAATAGATACCTTTTATTTATTTAATAGTGCACAAATGTGCATTAAGAATACATTAATCTTTCGCATATTCTAGTAAAGATTTTGTTCTCTTGTTGCACTTGCTGAAATGATAGCGATCGCAATGTTTGTCACACAACATACACACACAATGTAGAGACGGTTCATGGAAGGTATCTATTCCATGAATAGATACATTTTATGACACAAAAGGGCGGCCCGAAATTCTTTTGCGTAATCCTAAGTGGGTGGTGGACTGGGTCTTTTTCAGTGACTTTACTGCCCATATTGAACACTTCGCTTACCGAGCTCGATAGCTGCAATCTCTTAAGTGCGACCAGTATCCAGTATTCGGGAGATAGTAGGTTCGAACCCTCTGTCGGCAGTCCTGAAGATGGTTTTCCGTGGTTTCCTATTTTCACACCTTAATTAAGGCCATGGCCGCTTCCTTCCCAGTCCTAGCCCTTTCCTGCCTGATCGTCACCATAAGACATATCTGTGTCGGTGCGACGTAAAGCCAATAGCAAAAAGAAAAAAACTTGGCTTCAGGGCGAAAAGCACAATATCTGCGATTTGGTGGAAGAAATTTAAGCGTTCAAAAGAAAATTGATTTTGTGGGAAAACCAGTTGCGTGCAAGGAACACAGGACATTTTCCATTGCTTGAAGCAGTGAAATAAGGTGTCGACTTTGATGAGTACTTGCAGGCAATTCGCCAATTACAAGAAGAATTTGAAAAGAGATTTTCAGAATTATCAGAACCCCAAGCGGTGTTAGATGTAATTGTTCGAACATTTTCTCTTAATGCAGACAGTGCTCCACAGCTATTTCAATTAGAGTAGCTTGAACTGCAGTGCAATGTTCGTCTTAAAGACCGCTTTCTAATGTCACGAAGTTTGGAAGAATTTTATAGTGGCTTTCCGCAAGAAGAATACCCCCTTTTGTATAAACATGCTTGTAAAGTTCTGTCAATGTTCGGCTCAACGTATATTTGTGAGCGTTTCTTTTCAGTTCTTAAGCTTACCAAAAGTAAACATCGCGCAACGATGAGCGATAGAAACTCGCGTAATTGTTTAAGAATATTGGTATAATATTGGTAAAATTTTTATATTTCCTCTCAGATATGTTCAAATTTCAGTTTTGAATAAATCGCATTACTGCATTCCCTACTTAACACTTCATTTCGTTTCCTGCATATTCCATACATCGGAGTACCTTTCGATTTGTATATGCGGTACATTGGTTATGGCAAAACAGCCTTATCAATATGATGTCAACAAACCCACAAAAGCCGACGGACGCACGACTGTACGTATGTATCTAGTCAGCGCGGTCCGAACATCGTCCGTCTCAGGTCTCCTCGCTGCCACACTGTAGTGGTGGTAGGGGGAGGAGCGCTAGTCTGACTGCCCAGTGCTCCCCGAGCGCGGGCGCGCTCTCGGAGCGCAATAGCTGGATGGCCCTGGTGTAGACTATTGAACAGTGTAGCGAACGACGAGGGACAGCGAAAGAAGACTGCAGTGCGGTTGTGTACCTCATGTGGACATGTAAGACTTTGTGCGCGCACTTCAATTGTGAACAGTGTGGCCGCTTAGTTGTTTAGTGAAATTACTCATGAACCGCCCTAGGGCTCCTCTGACAATTTTAGGACTGACCGTGTAGTGTAGTTGAGTGCGAGTGTGTCAGCCGAGGAAGACTGAATGTGAGTGTGAATGAACGTTGAGAACGCAGAAGGAACATGAATAGTGTAAACTGTTCATAAGTAGTTGTTAGAGGTAACTAATACGTCTTAGAGTGGAAGCTAACAGCCGTGTATTTACACTGGCAGAAAATGAAATCCCAAAACCAAGAAGGTGTTATGATAGATGAAAGAAATTCAGGAGGGACTTGTTTGTACATCTGAAAGACGAGCCTATTCGAATATTCGCGCAAGTCGACAAAGAGTGATTCTAGTAGCGCCACTATGACCTTGCAAGCAAGTTTGCTTTAAATATGCGCTGTACACTTCGTGGGCGTAAGTTATGGTCCGGTTCTGACATTGTGAGGTAGGTTAGAGTCTACTATGCCTTCAATGAGACCTCGACAGAGAATTTGTACGTCATACTGGTGACTGAATCGGTTGTGCTGCCATTCAATCCCAATATACGAGTGGTGTTTCCCAAGAGAATAATGCTCGTCCTCATATCGCTGCTGTCACACAGCGTGCTATTCAGAATGTCAACCATTTGCCTTTGGCTGCAAGATCAAGAGACATTTCGTCCATTAAAGCACGAATGGGACATTATGGGACGACAAATTCAGCTCCATCCAGTACCAGCATTAACTGCTGCCGATTTGACTGATCATGTGTAACAGGCGTGGAGCTCAATCCCACAAAATTATGCACGGCACCTGTACGACACAATGCATGCACGTTTGGATTCTTGTATTCAAAATCGTTGTGACTACAGTGGTTATTTACGTACCCCCATGTCACATGTCATCTCGCGCATACTTGATCCTGTGACCTGGAAAATTTAATTAAATAAATATGCTACTTAGACTTTTACTTATCCTAAAATTCATTCCTCAAAACTAAGGTCTTCCTGTGGACCGGACTTCATTTCCTGTCTGTGTATTCATTTACTATCCCGCATATTATGCGTTTGTGCATTTATTTCCATGACGCGACTCGTTGTATGAAGCCTGTTATTCTGTCGACCCATGCCTTATAATGTGCATACAGTTTAACAATATCGTACACACATTACGCAAACACTATAATACTAAACACCGGGCGGGATGGCCGTGTGGTTAGCGGCGCGCGGCTGTGAGCTTGCATCCGGGAGATAGGGGATTCGAACCCCACTGTCGGCAGCCCTGAATATGGTTTTCCATGGTTTCCCATTTTCACACCAGGCAAATGATGGGGCTGTACCTTATTGAAGGCCACGGCCGCTTCCATCCCGCTCCCATGCTTTTCCTATCCCATCGTCTCCATAAGACCTATCTGTGTCGGTGTGACGTGAAACAAATAATAATAATAATAATAATAATAATAATAATAATAATAATAATAATAATAATAATAATAATAATAATAAACTGGTTCATTGCTGTAAAATTCCATTAAAGGAAATACAATGGAACGTAAACAAAGTAATCCAGAATAAAGAAAACTGTCCTAATGCATCAATAAATACTTGTAACCATTAAACTTAATGACACGCGGAATGAGAAGACAAACAGGATTACAAAATTAATGTATTTACACTATGCGCAATCCATCCAAGTACCACTTCCGACATTTATTTACCGGTTCAGATAGGGTATTCTTTAGACCACTGGGCAACAATTTCCGTGTTGAAATTGTACTGACAAAAAAATAATTATTGTAGAGTGTTGACCTAAGATTTGATATTTTGAGGATTGGGTTAGGTGCAGCTCTGGTCGGTCTGTTATGAATGGTTGAGAAAAACTGGAAATAATCAGCTAGATAAAGGGGTGTCTGCTTGTATATTACTTTTTGTAGTATAAGCAACGAATGATAGCTACGTCACTAGTTTACCTTAAGCCAATTTGGCTCATTGAATCCAGGAGTTACATGATGAAATTTTGGAATGTTCATTTTAAAGCGGACACAAGCATTTTGTGTTATCATAGAGAGGACGTCACTTAGTCCGCCGTACACGACGTCACAACTGTCAAACAGAGGCATTTTTAGTTGTTGAACCAACAGCGTTCCGACCTTGGAAAGAAGTTCTCCTTTCGTTCTTTGAAGTGAGCGAATTAAGATAAATACTCATTGGCATATAGCTGTTACGTGTTCTGTCCAATCATGGTTTATGTCCATTATTAATCCTATTTCTTCAACTTTATTTTCGAAAGGGATACTGGTTTATTTTAACGTTATTGGAGGTTAATTGCGTTTGTTAAATGATAGGGGGCCTTGAATGTACCTATCATTATAGTTTGAGATTTCATGGGGTTCATTCTGAGTACGTTTAGTCTAGTCCATATTTCGACATTCGCAACGTCTTGATTCATTTTATATATAGTTTCGTGAATACCGGACTAGTTTTGTATGAGCATGCACATGTAAATCATCTGCACGTAGATGACATTTACAGCTTTTAATATTTGATTAAATATCGCGAATGTAAATGGAAAAGAGAAGAGGAGAAATTACAGAACCTTGAAGCGTCCCTGTCCAAACCCGCTTCCACTATATAAACACACTGATTACGATTTGACAGAAAAGATATTATCCACGTTATTACAATGGATGAAAAGATCCATTTCATGGCCAACATGAAAGGTGCCCCAAGGTACTTAATTGTCTGGTAATTTGCTATTCAGTATGACAATTTTCTGCTCTCTAGTAGAGTGGCCGAGCGTTTCAACGCGACAGCTTTGGGGTCATGCTGTTCATTTGGGAGATTCGTGGGTTCGAGACCCGGCGTCCGCTGCCCTCAGAATGCTTTTATGTACTTTTTACATGTTTACTTCCAGGCAAATGCCGGGACAATTCCAATTCATAGGCTACAGCCGATTCCATTCCCCTCATTACCTAATTTCCTTCACTGTCATTCGTTTCATCTTCATAACGTCCTCAAATGAGGTTGGCGTCAGGAAGTGCGTTCGGCCGTAAATTCATACCATATAAATTCATCTTATCACACCCTCGACCCCGTATCAAAAATAGGATTAAGGGGTAGATAAAAAATGCCAGTTTTCTGCTATGGGATCACGGATAACCGCACTAACTCAAATTTGACTGACTCATACCTTATTCTGAGATATAAGGAACAAGGCTACCTAGGACAGCAAAAATTAAAATACTCTGTCATTGTAGCGCTCCCGGTTACTCTACTTCTGTTGTTAATGAAGGCCTGGCACATTTAGACTGTTTAACATATGCCATGGTTATTAGTTAACCAAATACATGTGGCTAGGAATGAATAATCTCTCCACTACAGTTCCTCTTGTGTCAAATGGCGTAAGTCCTACAGACCCGAAAATGGAAGCTTTAATGCATACTAGAATTTTCCTCTAATGCTGAAGCATCAATTCACTTTGTGCTTTCACTAGAGAAGCCAGAGTCCACGAGCCCTGCACTGGAGTGCTTGATGGGATTAGACTATGATCCGTCCAGCGGTCTGTTCGATTTTAGAAGGCTTCACGTTGCTCTCAGAGCACAGACGAGCTCCAGAGGACAGAATCCATAGAAAGTAGTGGAGGACAACAAAAGCTCAGACGAAGTTATTCTTGCCAATTCAATGTAAAATAATAATAATAATAATAATAATAATAATAATAATAATAATAATAATAATAATAATAATAATAATAATAATAATAATAATAAATACAATCAGCATGGATTTTGAAAATTAGCGTTTGAACGTATAACTTCCCGCCGTATTATTGTTAATTTTTTATTTGTTTTGGAAATCACAGTGAGGTGATCCCTACCTATTAATTACTTAAAAGATATAAACTGGACTAGAAATTCAGCAATGACTAGGATGCCGCTAGTGGACAGGATATCGTACTTACGGTTATGGTGACGACGGTGGTAGAGTGGGTGATGAAAAATTGTATTAATTTTTTGCAGCACATTAAAGTCTCCTGAGCAATCGATGTTACGTCACCAAAGTTGACATGTTCCACTCACAGCCAGGGTTGCACTCGTAAAATAGTCAATGCGTGATGGGTCAATGGGTGTACTTTTCTCCTGAAATGATCGGTGGAATGTTATTATAATAATATTTTGCTAGTAATCAAAGCTATGCTGAGTAGAAACGTTACCATAGAAACAGCTACACTTTCACGCCATTCAAAGGAAGATCATTATATCAATTAATTCATCACCAACGACGAAATCCATGATCATTTTTAAATTGTGACTAATTACTGACCTGATATCTTGCAAAATGTATCGAATCACGAGTTCCCTACAGAACACTGTATCTACTAACATAACGATATTTTTTCTGCGAACTACAGTTAATAAAGGTTCTAAAACATCTCAGTCGGAAAATAAATAACCACTGTTCTACTTGTGTTTGTTGTTTCATAATTTTGAAATAAGCACCTTGTAGCCTTAACCACATTCATTTACAATGTGTATGAAGAGAATCCGAGAACCCATGTATTGTAATGCCCATTCTGTTATAATTATGAAAATTCCAGCATTTGGATGAAGTACCGTTGACAAATTATAGAAAATATTTTGGGGATGGTTGACGTTGTAATTATATCCCACCTTTCGTGATGACTGATGCTACATTCTATACCAACCAAATAAGCGTCTTTGTCCTTACGTGAAAACTCAGGATTTGGTTATCGTGACCACTTGGTCTCTTCCGAGGCGAGAAGACACTTACGCTTCTGGATATGAAGTGGGGGGGTAATGTTTGTCTGTGGACCAAGTGCCCATAGGAAACAGTGATCTCTTTGGGTCTTCTTAAGTTCTTGTTAGTGCTCTTCTAAGTAAGGAATTCTACGTATGTCTTGTAACAATTACTGTTATGTCCTTTCAGAGGATTAGATATGAATGCTTCAGAACTAGCTGATAAACTCAATTCAATTCTACACATTGCATTATCGGACAGTATTGAGTTTAACCGCATTAAAGTCCTTCTAAAACCCCAACTCACGGAGCGTCCATACTTATGGGTTATTTCGGCAATACTTGTCTCATAGAAAGTACAGTACTGCCATTACATACAGAGTTCAGCAGTTTTAGATCGTGATTTTATGATACGCTGGGTACTGAGACACCATTTTGCAGTAGTTGCAGCCTCATTATCGAACAATTTGAATACAGGATGTGGTTGCATCATGCATTTAGGATCCGTTGTCATCTTTAATCCACTATCCTCTGACACTCACTATTAGACAAAAGGCATTGTATGTCAGTTAATAAACAATCGATAAAAGACCATAACAGTCGGAGTAAAATGAAAGAAAGCTCCGAAGAGAAATTCTATACATCAGCGGTACAATGTAAATAATAAGGAATGATGTAAAATAATCATAATAATGATGGCTGTATGTCCCACTTACTATCTTTACGATTTTCCAAGACATCGACGTGTTGAAACTCTCCTGCAAGACTTCTTTTATGTACCAGTAAATTTACCCACACACGACTTGCGTATTTGAGCACCTTCAAATACCACCGGACGGAGCTGAGTTAGAACCCTTGAGCTTGGCCACAGAAGGCCAGAGCCATACCATCTGAGCTACTCCGCTTGGGATGAATTCAATAATTACAATGTATAGTTCAGAGAAAGAGCATTAGTTTCAGCTACCTCATGTTTGTGGTCACATATCACAGGATATTTACAATTAGAGTCTTATATGCTCGAGTCTTTCAAAAATTCTCTCACCCTCAGGAAATGTTTGAAGGGCTCCATCGAAGAGTCATAAGCCATTACTCTAGGAAGATATATTTTAAATATTGTACATTTTATCATAATGTGTCGTAACGTATGAGAGGAACATTTTTACCTTTATATTCTCATCAAGAGACTCAGTGATATTAAGGGAACAACGCTAAGATTGCTAAAATTATAGCATTATTCTTGATATCGAAAATCACTTCTTCATATTCCATTTGTCTTTCATTTTTTAAGAAAATGATTTCCGCACCGTCGTTGCTGAAGTTCTTTTATGATGACATCTTACAATGATGTCTACAACAGCTCGCTGGGAATCTCAGTTGTATCAGAGGTCGCCTTAATTACAAAAGGTTAGTAAACGTACTGGGACGTTAAAGAACCTCTCCCTACGGAAGAATTCCAGAACTCCGATATTTACTAAAACAACGATAGAACGTAGGTACGTTAAAAATTATGAGATGTCACGAGTCAATTAATTTTCCATTTCATCTCGATCGAATGTTAATGTGGTACGTTTCACGAGGTTAATCCTAGTACGAAAAATATGAATACAGCAACCATTCTTTACACCGCATTTACTCATTAATGCCTATCGAAAATGTATCAAATGCAAAACGGTCTACTTTATGACGACCACAATTCCTAACATGAAACTGAAAGCGATCAGCTGGAGGACAAGTTGGATTAGGGGTGCAGTGCCAGATCCAGAGTGCTCTCGGAACAAGCTTAACTTTCGGAATTGGGCAAAGATGCTAGACTGACACATGATATGCACGTCGGAGCACAGGGCTGGCCAGACCTCCGCAGTTGCCGGTGAATACACGGTCGGGGGTCATTTCAAGTTCCCAAAGCGCGAATAATTTCAGGACGATGGTCTGGTTCGCATTAGGACCCCGCATGTGTGAATGGCTACTTATTCAAATATATGAGAAATACAACACAGTTTTTGATATGTGACAGTGTTATAAATAGTGGGAAGGTATCATTGTGGAACGATATTATAATAATCACCAATGTGTGAACGTCACTGCACTCCGAAAATATCAGGACGATGTGCGATGTAACTATACGGTACTATAATATTAAATCAGACTTGTAAGTGTTTTACATCATCCTGTGGTAAAAATAAGTAATTACTGGGAAAAGCAATTTTAATGTTAACAAATCTGAAAGCGAGGCATTTCTATGTCTAGTGATATCGCTGTATTAAACCATTTCAGTGGGAGGATTACTGATAATGTGTGCCTCTTGACGCCATGTTTGAAGGTTCGATTTCGGCCAAGGTAGCCTATTAATACAAAGGAGCTCAAATCAAGCTACAGCATGTCATTTATATCGTAATGGAAAAGAAAAATCGGATGACTCAGTTTACAAGAAATCAGCGTTCACTAGCAGCAAAGGATTTCGTTTTCATTGTTGTATGGTATGGAAAGGCAACACTGAAATCTACACAAATATTGTCTTTAGAGGCAATACGATTATTATCATTGCTAGCACGATATCGTGCTTCGCTACGGCCTTTAAATGAAAGTTATTGTTCAAGGTTTTACATTTTGGAAAGTTCACTGTCAGCTCTGCCTGGAAAATACACCCTCAGTTCGTACGTCAAACGATTTTGGGGGAAATTATTATTTAATTTGTAACTCACTTGAACCACGTACGGAATAATTTGAACTTTTAAACCATATCGGAATTAACATCTAGGACATAAAAGCGACCAGCCTGTCATTTTTTTCATCTTTTACGTCGAATAGTAATGGAGGAACGAATGCTATTTTAAGGAATTAACGTTTTGAAATATTAGATAACATCTATGATATCGAGGAGCACACTTCACAAAATAAAGTTATGTTCGTGCCTGAAACGGTTTCAGAAGAATGGATATTGTAATTTTGAGAGTCAACTACCATCTAAACCCCTTAGGGGAGAAAAAGTTTGAATTATACGTTATTTTACACCTAGGACATTCAAGATCCTTTCAGAAATTTACAACTTTGTACGCCAAAACGGTTTTGGAGGGATGAATAATTTAGTTTACGGAGCTAACCTCATTTGACACTTTAGTGGTGGAACGTTTAAAAAATACTTCCTATTTCACACCTAGGATTTAAAATATATACCGCTATTTGGCATTTCCTCTTCGTACGTTAAACCGTTTCGGAGGAAGGAATTAATGTATTTCGTTTTCGGACCTTTACCACCATTTAACTCTCTGAGGGGTTTAATTTGTTTCAGCCGGGATGAGTGGCCCAGATGGTTGAGGCGCTGGCCTTCTGACCCCAACGTGGCAGGTTCGATCCTGGCTCAGTCCGGTGGTATTTGAAGGTGCTCAACTACGCCAGCCTCGTGTCGGTAGATTTACTGGCACGTAAAATAACTCCTGCGGGACTAAATTCCGGCATCTCAGCGTCTCCGAAAACCGTAAAAGAGTAGTTAGTGGGACGTAAAGCAAATAGCATTATTATTATTAAAAATTTGTTTTAAATCTTCTGTTATTTAATACCCGGGATACCATTTGACATTTTACAGTGATAATTCAAACAGTTTCAAACAAATGTATATTTTTGTCATCATTCCTCATCCCCCAGTCAAAACCCCATAGAAGTGTATAGTTTGAAGTCTTATTTGTATTCTCATAAAAATTATTCGACTCCATTTACACCCTGGTTAAATTGAACCCCTCCCCCAAAAAATGCGTATTTCTCTTTTTAAAGGGGATTTCAGATATCAATTGTCACATCTCTAACATCATTAATATCGTATGTAAGTGTCCTCATACAAAGAATAAAACTAATTTTCCAATTCATTCACCCACCCTTAATTCGATTTTCAGAAAACAGAATAATGCGTGTTTCAATATTTTGAAAGAAAATTCCATGTTCAAATTTTCATGTGTCTAACATCTTCAGTTTTGAGATTTAAGTATCCTCATAAAAGTAATTCAACCCCTTTTCGGTCCTTTTACACCCCCCTTTAAGTGCATTTTAAGAAAGCAAAATGTACGTGTTTCTTTTTTTTTAAAGGAGATTCCAAATGCAAATTTTCATGCATGTAACGTGTTACGTTCTGGTATATACTGTATATATCGTCGGCTTACTTCTAAAACCTCGTATGTTACAATGTTCTTCCTACCCATTATATTCCTTAAGATTTGTCACGCCTCCCAGCCACATATTTATATGCAATCCATCAGAACCTTTTTCATAGTGTTCATTTTCCTATGCTCAAGTGTAAAGGAAAATGGACCTCACCACACCGTATTGTAGGTTGTTGTTTTCATGGCGAATATAAGCACTCCTACAGTTTAATGTATTTAAGGTTCATTTTCCTTTACATTTTCCCATAGGAAAATGAACTCAACGAAAATAGTTCTGATGGACTGTACATCCATATGTGGCAAGAGGGCGTGACCAGTCTTAAGGATGAAAGTGGATAGGAAGTGCATGTGGAGATACGAGGTTTTAGAAGTAAGCCATCGATATGCCCATTTTAAAAATTTACACACTTTAACACTTCTCCATAAGTGGATTTTCAGGAAACAATTTATGCGTGTTCTTTTACTTTTACAGAAGTTTCCAAATGCCAGTTTTCATGTCTGTAACATGTTACTTTCTTGAGACATACTCGTTTTAAAAATTCACCATATTTTCATTCCTGTTCATCACCCCTTAAGTAGATTTCCTAAAAACGAATAAATGGGTATTTCTTTATTTTCAACGGATATTCCAAATGCCAAATTTCATTACTGTAACACCTTCAGTTTGGAGACCTAAGTATCCACACAAAAGGTATTCAACCCAATTTTCACCTTTTTTCACCCACTTAACAGGATTTTTGGAAAAACACACGTGTTTCTTAAAAAAAAACAGATTCAAAATACAAATTTTCATGTCATTAAACTGTTCAGTTTTCCATGTTTAGATACATACATTTTAAAATTCACCCCTCGTTTCAACCCCTTAGCGGAGGAATATCAAAAAATCCTCCCTTAGTAAGCACCTACATTGTAATACGAATGTATCCACAAAATTTCATTCTTTTATGTCCAGTAGTTTTGGCTCGGCGATAATGAATCTCTTAGCCAGTCCGTCAGGACATGTTATTTTGTAAATATAGATTATTATTATAAAAATAATTAATTTTTGATTATTATTATTAAACTTTCACAGAATTAAAGTATGTCATAATATCAGTGGAGACGTCTGATTTTTCTCAGAAGTTCCAAATTTGGGAGCCTGTTTAATTTTAATGTAAGTATTTTCTTGAATAACGCTTTGGGCATTTGACGATTTTCAGGTTGGTGATTCTGTCTGAAGTTAAATGGTTGTTCTTTTAAGCTAGAAATTAGCCTGGTAGGTAGCAAAGGAATCAGTTCATTTTACTGATCGTGACTTTGCAAAGGAATGTGTACAAACAATTTATAGGACATTGAAATCAATAGTAACATCTCTCGATCTCTGTGATCTTGCTCAGGACCTTCGCGAACAGCTCATTGCATTAGTACGGAATTTCATCTATTATGCATTGGCTTCAGACGACGTGACTGACGTGATTGACACCGCGGCTATGAGTGGTGTCGACGAAATTCTGATGGTGACAGGGAACTTGCTCCAATGAAAAGTGCAACTACAGGGTAAGATAAAATGGATAGTGCTGTGGAAGGCATTACGCGTTTTAACGCCCTGTGGCCCTGAAAGTTGTAATGCAAATTATGATAAATACAACAAATTTTGTACTGGCACAAGGGCGTAATCAGCTCGAGTATAAATATTTCCTCGCTGACCTGGACAGTGAGTATGGTGATGTTCCGTACCACACCGAAGTGCGCTGTCTCAGAAGAGGGAAATAATTGCAGAGATTTTTTTTCACTTAGTAGTTCTCCTCACGAATATATATAGAGCCATAAAGTTTCTAATTTCTAAAACGCAAGTGGGTGTATGATTTAGCTTACTTGGCTGATTTAACCCAGCATTTACTGTAAATGACCTGTATCTACACCTACGATGAAGAATTATGCTTATAACATCCATGTGTGACTGCATCAGAGCCTTCCAATTTAAACTGTTTGTGTGCCAACGACATCTAGAACGATGGGACCTGGAGCATTTTCCAAGTCTTGGTTCTCGAGCAACTGAGCTAGATCAGAATGACTATGATAAATACATCGTCGCTGTGCGATATGGATATGAAGTCTGTCAGAACAATTTTCGTTGTTTTCATTTTCCTATGCTAATGTGTATAGGAAAATGAACCTTAAATCCAAATACATTGAAGGAGTGCGTAAAAAAGTCATGCAAACATAGTACATTTCTATATTACGGCACGGTGAGGCTCATATTCCTTTCCACGTACGATATGTATAAGAAAATGCGCTAAACGAAAATTGTTCTGATGGATTGCATATCCAAATGTGGCTGTGTGGTGTGACCAGTCTCAAGGAAAATCATGGACGGGAAGATCATTGTGAGACACGTGGGTTTGCTCGCGTAGCGACGATATAGAATTGTAGGAGACACTCCGAATTGTTTACAGAGTGGTTCAGAGACGAAAACACTTTAGTGGACACAGAATTCGCACTGTTCGCAACACCTTAGAACTGTTCAGATAGTGTAGATGCTGTCCCTACAGAGGTGTAGTGTGAATTTGCAGACTCCAGTGTGATCGCCACGTAAGCAGAACAGAAGGCGAGGACTGACACAATTTTATGAAAGCTTTCCTTGAACCCGGTTTCCACAGTTTCATCAACTGGCAAGTAAAGGTACCTGTGTGTTCGGTTGAACATATCGTCTTTGCCGGGACGAAACCTCCTATATGATAATATTTTTGGACATATACTGACCCGCAGCACATACGTTATGAAGAGCGAGAATGCCTTGACCACATTCACACAATATTGCACCTTAGAAGACAGAACCTTACCGGCCAAAGTTCTGAGCTAAAATATTTCACATAGGAGGTTTCGTCCCGGCAGCGACGATATGCTTGGGAAGAAATCGTCGCTGTTCGGGCAAAAGGTCATATCCCATAATGTTCCTCGTATCCATTATTGGTCACGCCTCCAAGC